>NC_061118.1:70119414-70216894 GCF_002878395.1 Capsicum annuum | reverse complement strand
GAAGAAGAAGAGGAAGAAGAAGAAGAAGAAGAAGAGGAAGAAGAAGAAGAAGAAGAATTGGAATTTTCAGTTTTAACTTTTTTGTTGTGTTATTTTTTAATTTAGACACGCCTATTTTTAATTAAATAATTATATTTTTCCACGTTAGATTTAGGGGATAAAAAATTTCACTTTAAGTAGTTTAGGTGTGTATTAGGTCACTCTAATAGTTTAGATGTGTCTTAGACTTTTCGAGTATAGTTTAGGATGAAAACGATGTCTTTTCCCTCCAAATTTATCAATCAATTACTCCCTTTGTGATTCTTTTGCTAGATTGTATAAAATAATATTGACTAGAATGTATTTAGTAATGTTAGAAATTAATAGTATTGGGATTAATGATATATAAATTATTTTTTATGTAATGTTTGGTTTAAAGTACTGAAAATAATATGTATTATTATATTTTAAAATAATATTTTTATTTATAAAAATATCCTCAACATATTATAACTTTGTGTAATTTTTTTGTTTAGCTTTAACACTCTACGAAACACAATTTTATATTAATAATGATTTTATTGTCTCATTCAAAAGTTACACGTATCTTCCTCCAACTTAAGAACACCACAAAGTCAGAATAACAAATAAAAGATGAACAAATAACGAAAAGATAATTCCCAAAAATATTACTTTCTGTAAGTTAATGATTAAATTTTAAAATTGCAAAGTAAGTTATTAGTTATATTGTTGATTTTTTTATTTTCTTTTAAATAATAAAGTTTTGCAAAAAAAATAGACAAAGTCATAGTATGTGAGGATATTTTTATAAATAAATAATATTATTTTTTAAATATAAAAATACATATTATTTTCAATAAATCAAATCAAATGCTGCATAAAAAATAATTTCAACATTACTAATCTCAGTATTGCTAATTTCAACACTACTAATCTAGGGAGGGTAAAATGTACACAGTCTATATCACTACCTCCGAAGAAGTAGAGAGACTATTTTCGATAGATCTCTGGCTCAAGATAAAGAATAGTAAACAAAGTCATGATTAAACGTGAAGCAGGATAGGTGGCTTGACAGGAGTAAACAATAAGAGATAGTAAAATAGAACTCAGAGCAATACGAAACAGGAGAACTAAGAGGCATAATCTATAAGCAATAAGAAATAAGAAATAGGACACCCGCCTATTAGTAACCTCCACTTACAGACCAAAGCTACCCACCATACCCAAACTCTCTTGACAAACGGCTCCTACCTATTGACACAGTCCTACGATTACTAACCCCACTAAACAGGGACTTTCCTAACTACTTGCTACAACTCACGCACTCACCCTATCTTTCTACCCTTATCCGTGACCTCTACACCTTCCTATTTAGGGTTATGTCCTCGGTAAGCTGAAGCTGCTCCATATCATGTCTAATCACTTTCCTCCAGTATTTCTTCGGCCTGCTTCTACTCCTCCTGAAGCCATCCAAAGCTAGTCTCTCACACCTACGAACAGGGGCATCCGTGTCCCTCCTCACCACATGCCCAAACCATCTCAGCATTTCTTCCCGCATTTTGTCCTCTACTGAAGCCACTCTCACTTTCTCCCGGATAATCTCATTTCTAACTCTATCCCTTCTAGTAAGCCCACACATCCAACGCAACATTCTCATTTTCGCCACCTTCAATTTTTTAATGTGGGAGTTCTTGATAGGCTAACACTCTACTCCATACAGCATGGCTGGACGGATTGCCACTCTATAGAATTTTCCTTTAAGCTTAAGGGGCACCTTCCTGTCACACAACACTCCTGAGGCGAGCCTCCACTTCATCCAGCCCGCTCCAATACAGTTAGCGACATCCTCATCAATCTATCTATTCCCCTAAATCATAGATCCAAGATACTTACAATTATCCCCCTTACAAACATCCTGGGAATCTAACCTCACCACCACTTCGTCCTCCTACCTCAAGTCACTAAACTTGCACTCCAAATACTCCGTCTTGGATCTACTCAACCTGAACCCCTTAGATTCCAGGGTTTGTCTCCATACCTCTAATTTTTCATTCACCCCCCCATCTCATCAATCAGCACTACATCATCTGCAAATAACATAGACCAAGACACCTCATCTTGAATACTCTGCGTCAACACGTCCATCACCAACGCAAATAGGCACGGACTAAGTTCCGAACCCTGATGCAACCCAGTCTCGACCAAAGAATGCTCTGAGTCTCCTCTCGTCATTCTCACCCGAGTTTTCCCTCCATCGTACAAGTCTTTAATAGCTCTGATGTACGCCACCGGGACCCCTCTCACCTCCAAGAATCTCCAAAAAACCTCCATAGGGACTTTATCATATGCCTTCTCCAGGTCGATGAACACCATATGCAAATCCCTCTTTCTTTCCCTATACTGCTTCGCCAATCTCCTCACCAGGTGGATTACCTCTATCGTCGAGCGACCAGGCATAAAACCAAACTGATTCTCCAAAATGGACACGATCTTCTTCAATCTTCGCTCAACTATCCTCTCTCAAATCTTCATAGTATGACTCAACAACTTAATGCCCCTATAGTTGTTGCAACTCGTAATGTCACCCTTGTTTTTATATAATGGAATCATCGTACTCCATCTCCAGACCTCAGGCATTCTCGCAGTCTTGAAAATATCGTTAAACAATTCCAACACTACTAATTTTGACATTACTAGTATACCTTATTCAGTATTATTTGGGATAGTACTTCAGTAAAATATATTATGCACATTAAAAATTGTGTCTTAGCTATCTTTTAATATTTAATAGTTTCAAAAGGTATGACTTTTCTACTTCTCCGGAGAAGTAGAAAGGCTATCTCGAAGCTTGTTGAATTTCATCATGGAAAAGTGGACTAGAAACACTTAATAAATAAAAGTCATATCTTTCGAACAACAACAACAATAACAAACCAGATGTATACCCACATAGTGGGGTCTGGGAAGGGTAAGATGTATGCAGTCCATACCACTACCTCCAGAGAAGTAGAAAGGTTGTTTCCGATAGATCCCCGGCTCAAGAATAACTTATTAAAAATAAAGAAGAGATTTGAAAGAGATTTAAAATTTTAAAGAGTATTAGTTGTAAGAGTAGAATGAGAAATTTTAATTAATTTTATCTCAATTTAGTAAATAAATAAGTAATTTTGGATTGATTTTATAGTTGTCATGAATACTCAAAAAAAAAAATAGCTGAAAAATGTGGAAAATCACAAAGATAGTTCATTAAAATAGTGCACTAAAATAGATTAAAAAACAACTAATGAAAAAAATAAATAGTGCACTACATAACAAAAAATTAGATAGTGTATAAAAAAATGCTCTATGTGGAAAAAAAATAGATAGTACACTATAATAATACACTATGGGATCATTTGGTGTGAAGTACAAAAGTAAATAATTTCGGGATAAAATAATAATTTCAGGATAAAAATTTTAATGCACGTTTGATTGGCAATATTCGGGATAACTTATTTTGGGATTAATAAATAGTATCGGAATAAGTTATCCACACATTTGGTGGGATAACAATTCCACCATTATCTATTCTTGGGATAAAATTAGAACAGGACAGAATTACCCTCAAACCCTTTGTCTCACATACTAGAAAATATCTAGGATTTTATGGTTTATTGAGATAAATGTGTATAATTAAAAGAAATGACATATTTTATGTTGCTAACTTAACTACTTAATAGATGAATGAGAACACAAATAAAAAAATAAATGGAAAATGTATAATTGAAACAATTTTTCATCAGTTGAGGTATTGAATTAAGCGAATTACGTTATTTTTTGTCCTGTAAAATGTGTTACTTTTTTAAGAAAAAAATTATCGCAATTTTCTTCATTTTACTATCACAACTCAACCTGTACTGTGGCCTCTACTGCATCGCACTTGAAACAAAGTTTTTATTATATTTAATAATTATAAAAAATATAACAATGTATGATAAATATGCTTCAAAACTATGTTGTTTACAAAAATTTCTCTTATTTATTTTTCATGAACATGGCCAGTAAATTCCCCATCTTATTTGACAATAAATAAATTTAAAAGTTAAATGTAGTAACTGTTGTCAAATATATTTTGTTAAAAAAAACATTAAGAGGAACAACGAAAAAGTCAATTCTACATCAAACGACATCGTAAAAACTTACCAATACTCTTACCAGTATAATTTTCAATACAATTTTCATAAAAAACTAATTTACTAATTATTTTTATCAATACAATTTTCATAAAAATAATTATTAAACTAACTAAGGTAAGGGTTATTTTTGTAAACACACAATCTGTTCTTAAAAAGAATCCCATGCATATTATTTTTAGTATCACAAATCAAACAAACACTAAAAAGTAATACCAGGATAACTGATCCAGTACAACTAATTTCAGTATAACTAATCACAGCATAACTTATTCTAGCATAACTTGTTTCCCAACCAAATGATCCCTATATGAATTAAATTAGTTAATGTACAAAGATAGTGCACTATATGAAAAATAAATGGATAGTGCACCATATAAAATAAATTAGATAGTGCACAAAAATAGTGCACTATATATAAAAAAAGAATATTGCACAAAAATAGTAGATTATCCACTTTTAATGTCGTTAACCTTATTCTGTTAAAAAGAATTCACTAAACCTATTTTGATTACTTTTTATATCCACGATATAATTGTGTCATTTATTTACGCGTGGGGCATATTTTGCTTACCAATTTCTCATCTTACACAACTCAATCAAAAGACGACAACCTTTTAGGTTTCAAACAGCTTATTGCCATCACATTTATCTTCCAAAATCAAAATCACCTTTGACTTTTATTTCTTTCTTTTATCTTTCAACACCGCAAATTTTCTCTTTTAGATTTAAACTCTTTTATTTTATTTTTAAGAATAGATTTTACGTGAGACAAGTGTTAAGTGGCCACAAAAATATTGATCACAACTGTAATACAACTGCAATAATTTTTCTCTTTCAAAGCAATTTAATTCATTTTTTTTATTTTTAATTAAAAGAATTTTATTTTTTTTCGTTAACATGAAAATCAAAACTTTATGTTTGGTGAACCATAATCATAACTATCATTAATAAAGTCATTTAATTAATTTTATAATATGAATTTCACTACATCATCTCACTTCAACTTCTTCTCTGTTGCCTCAATCCATAATTTTTATTTCCTTGATCTTTTATCTCATTTTTTTCTCTTTATTTTGAACAAATCTTAAAAATAATTTTATTATATACAAACATTAATTCATTAATGTTATGAAATATAAAGCAAAAAAGGAAAAAAATAGAGAGAAGAGAGGAGACTTCCTTATTTCTCATGGAGAATTCTTGAGGAGTGAATTACAATGAAGGAAAACCCCTTTATTTATAGGAGAAAACTAATCTTAGGATTTCTAACTTTTTCATAAATAGACATTCACTATATATGGTAAAACAGACATTCATTATATATGGTAAAGTAGACATTCACTATATACAGTAATATATTTATAACACTCCCCCTTGATTGTCTAATTGATAGATAATGTGCCTCGTTAAAACCTTACTAGAAAAACCAGTGAAAAAAAAATCTAGTGAAGGAAAAAGAGTACACATCTCTAACAATACGCATAATGGCTGCCTCATTAAAAACCTTACAAGGAAAAACTAGTGGGACAAAACCTCGTAAGGAAAAAAGAGTACAACGCGTATTAACTCCCCCTAATGAGAGCATCCTTGAGTCTTTGCATCCCGATCTTGTGCATCATCTTCTTAAAAATTGCAATTGAAGGAGACTTGGTGAATAAATCAACCACATTGTCACTTGAATGAATCTGTTGCACGTTAATATCACCATTCTTTTGAAGCTCATATATGTAGAAAAGCTTTGATGAAGTGTGCTTCGTTCTCTCTCCTTTTATGAATCCTCTATTAAGATGTGCTATAAATGTTGCATTATCTTTGTATAAAACTGTGAGTACATTGTAATATTTCAAACCACATTTTTCTCAAATGAGATGTATCATGGACCTCATTCAAACACATTTTCGGCTAGCTTCATGAATAGCTATTATCTCATCATGGTTTAATGAAGTGGCTAGATAGACTGGTTTGTATATCTTTGAGATATGACAGTATCCCCACATGTGAACACACTGCATGTTTGAGGCCGAGATTTATACGGGTTAAATAAGTACCCAGCATCAGCATAATCAACAAGATCGAGACTGCAAGCTTTAGAATAAACTAAACTGATATCTTTTATCCCATTTTGATGTCTTCTAGTAGGAGCAGAAATATACCTTGCTAACAAATTGACTGCAAAGGATATATCAGGCTTTGTAGTATTTGTAAGATACATTAGTGGTGTGCATCAATTGAACTAGATATGGTACTTCGTAACTAATTCAAATTGATATATTTCTCATTTCAGCAAATAATCTATGGTTTTAGAAAACTCTCCAAGAGTTTCAATAATATTCAAACCATCAGTTTATCCCTTATAAGGATAATAAACAAGTTTCCCAGAAACTTTGTATGCTTCAGGCATTTTAAATCCTTTAAAAATGTTCACATAAATTTTTGTCAAGTGACAATATCCAATATGTCAAGTGTGACATCTTCAAGTGTCTGGACTACAAATTAAATAAGTTTTACGCTTACCAAAATGCATCATTTCATATCACTTGATAAATATTTCTACGTCAACATGCTTAAATAAACATAGAATTCGGATCCTCATAATCTTTTACAATATTACGCCAATATTGTATCAAAGATATTGATGATATATTATTTCGTATCGGTTCACAGTATGACATAACATTTTGAGATCTCATCACTTCATTATTTTCATGTACCTGAACCTCACCTCTCATAAGGTTTCATGAAGTGTTATGTACTAGGCTCTTCAAGAGCACATTGTCTTCTTATTATGATTATTTGCTCCTTATCCTTTTCAAGAATTATTTTATTTAGAACCGATTGGTCTATCACGCTTCACGCATGCATAGACTTTGTCCTTTTGAGACACAAAATAGGAGCACTTGCAGCTTAAATATGAGATGCTTTTGACATTTGACTTGAATTATCTTTTGAATGAGGATCTGATGATAATTCCTAACATATTCATAGCTGCTTATAATCTCCCCCTTATGTTAGGAAAACTAACATACATTCTTTATTTTATTTGAGGAATCCATCTTTGTGCATCATGGTATATTCATTAATCGTACACTGCATATCAAAATTATTTGATGGAATAGTTGGTTTGTTACTTTGAACCAATTGAGAGAGAAGAAATAATCATAATTTATTGGTTTAATGCATGCAAGCCCTATTGTATGCAACATATCATATTTCAGATCAACACATGAAACTTTATTCTCATTAACAATGATTTAGCTATTTATCCAAGGTATTCAATGTCAAACCATCATCATCAAGATTAATTGTCTTGATTACACAATCTGAAAGTAATACTCTTAACCAAATTTTGTTGAGCAAGCAACTTTATGAATGTCAAACTGCAGGTTGACAATAAATGTACATGCTATCATCTTATCACATGATAGGTGAATGGGCCCCTTTTCACCTTTTATATTTTTAAAATTTTAAGGGATCCAATCCCAAAATTAGTTGGTCAAACCAACTTATCATGAGAACAAGCAACATTAAAAGTAAAGAAGAATTTTCTAATTCTTCAATATATGTTCAATACTCAGTATGCACATCTTTGGATGTCACAATTGTTCATGTCAATTTATGAACTTTTATTCTAGAAAACTCCAAGTTACCCATGACATGTACTTTTTTCTTTAGTAAATTTCAGATTTACTATTACATGAATAAATTTCAGATTTTACTACTTTAGAAGTAGATTCAAAATAACTTTTCTCAGTTATTCAGTCTCTTTCGAAGGTGAGTTATGATACCATCACAATCAAGTGCACGTTTGCATTTATATACAGTCACATTCACCCCCAGAGTATAGATCTGTATTTATAATAATTAAAATTCTCAATCTCCAAGAATAGAATATAATTGTGCATTAAACATATCAAATTATGATGGCTTATAATCTCTTTACATCATATATTGCTACAACATTCACTTCAAAAATAGAGCAATTTGCTACCACATTCACTTTTTGGAATGGAGCATATTCAATGGGATATGTTTTCATAAATTTTCACAAAAAACCACACTATTTTGCCTTAGCCATCATTATATCATCAATATGGTGCATTGAAATTAAAACTCAACATCTTATTCATATAAAAGTGTCTTAGGCATAAAGCGATGGGACTTAAACCCAACATATTATCATCTCCTTTGATAATATTATTTTTTGAGGAATAAATTTAAAACATAAATGGTTCCAAACCAATTATTTTTCCTCAAATCCAATAATAATTATATTATTAGTAGCAAAAGACAGATAACATAAGAAATTGTGAACCTTGAAATTACCTTTCGATTTATAATCTCACTGTAACGATCCAAAATCACCCCTCCGGACGCCATACGGTGCCTAGGGATACAAGTGACCCCAAGCTAACTCTTCTATTGGCATAACTCATAAGCAACTGAACAAAGTGCATAAATCTAAAAGAACAAAGCAAAAATAACTCTATTATGAATTAGCTCAATAAAAAAAAACTAAAGTCATAAGGTTACAACTCAGCTTTTACAATAAAAATGAAACTCAATGCATCAACTCCTACTGACTGTCTATGAAGCCTCTACTAGTACTGACTATAGGTAGCTGGGTCATGACTCCCAACCACCCCAACTCAATACGACAGAATAAAGAAAATATGACACGATTCAACTGTATCACTGACTCGAGCCCTTGAATAAAAAGAGGACCCATCACCTATTGACTAGAAGCTGCGAAATGACTAGATATGGTGTTTGCGCTACAAATCTTTGCACCTACATTATGAGATAATGTAGCACATAGACCTATATGTGGACCAACACTTGAGAATGTACTGAGTATATAGGGGTGAATGCATATGTATAAAACAGTATCAATCTTCTTCAATCAAATAATGCATGCAATATGGGATGACTTACATGGCTTGAACAGATATAAAATGCAAAGCTCATAAGTCATGCAAGATGAAGCATGTAACACAAATCTCGTGAGTCATCATACTTTAAAGTTGAAATCAGAAATACTCTCTTATTCTCAATCCTCAAGGCTAAAGGAACTTTAAACAGTACTTTCAAATCATTCATATATGTCATGAAGAGTAGAACTTCTTTAATGCTCAAGATCTTATAACTCTTTTGAACTCAAATACTTGGAATTCAGAATCATATAACTTTGAAACATACTTGAAGGCATTTCGTCCACTTTAGGGAAGTGTCTCATTTCAAACTTTAGGAAAATCATTTAATCTCAATGGAAAGATACTCTAGTTTATGGAAATAACTTATCTCAAAGCTTCATGGAAAATACCATATCAAGGAAGAATACTTTCGTTTAGAGAAACAACTCATATCAAGGAAATGCTTTAGTTAGGGAACCATTTTGCAAATTTACCATTAGAAAAATAGCTCATAGGAAGGGAGAATACTTTAGTTTTCAAGGAAGTACTGATCTCGAAGTTTAAAGGGAAAGGGAGGTTCTCTTAACCGAATAAACCATGCGAGCTACATGGAGTCCAATGTTTTGTCCTCCTAAGAAAGAGACCCCGCATTGGGGAAGAGTGTCATACTCTTTGCCAGGGAGTATAACCTAGGTCTAGTGATCACTAAACAAACTCGGCCTCGGGGCCAATATCTACTCGGACTTAGGCCCAATAAAAATCATAAACTCGGTCTCAGGCCCATCCTACGGTGGAACGTAGTTTTGGGGTAAGAAACCATAGTAACTTGCCCGCTTGGTGCTAAATACTACTCCCTTTAGATTATCTGTGCTCATCTCATAAAAATCTACTTTTAGAAATAATCTCATTGTTCACCACGAACCCAATAATCAAATCTGTAATCTCATGTAGAAAATGGATTTCAAAATTCTATGACCATTAGGTCAAATCATTTCTCAACAATCTCAAAATACTCAAATCATGGGTGCTTATAGCACAAGATTTTGTAAAATTGCAAGTCTCAAGTACGGCTTACTAACCCATAATTCAATCTCAAGATAAAACTCATCAAAAGCATAATAGATGGCATATAGATTCATAACTCATGTAGAAATCTGGAAATTTCAGCAATATGTCTCAAAATCTCAACATACTCATATACTTCAATATCTCAAACATTTCAACTATTTACTTCTCAAGATTAAAATCATGGGGTATAAACCCAGCTGTAATTTCTCAAGAAAACATGCAGAAATTATGCTACACATATACTAGCACCCATTCAATTCCTCACTTAGGAACTCAACCCATCTCAAGGCATTCAAGCCATCAAGGTTACATATCAATACCATAGACCATCCTATGATCTCTACCGACCCATTTTGCCATTGCTCACATGGTTAGGCCCAAGGCCTTAGTTCATAACACAATGCAAGTTCATTCATGATCATTAAGACTCGTACCAACAATCATTCATAGTTATTAATCTTATACACGCCTTTATTCAAACATAATTCGAGTTCATACTTTAGGGACTATGACCATTTAGTCAACCATTTATCAAGGATATGCAACTAGTCATTATGTGGCCAACAAGACCTTTACCAATCATTTACCAAGCATTCACATTCATTCAATTCCACACATAGAGCCTTTAACATATTTAACCAAATTTAACCTTTTACATGATCATACGGTCCTCACGGGAGCCTTCATTGCTCAACCATTTCAATAGGCCAATACCTTAACTCATTTCATCATACAATTTAAGTTATTGTCATCATGACCCGCACAACCTATTCACCTTTCATTAGAAATGCTTGATCGCATTTTTACCCAACTTTATTCAATACACAACTTAAGCTCATTATCTTGCCTTGGGTTTCACCCTCCCATTAACCACTAACCAACAAGGTTATGGATTTTACATTACACGACTCATAATACTTTCACAATATCATTCAACAATCATTCTTACTCATTAAGGCTATTGCCCTAGCTTAACACATTGTCATTCATACAACTAGTTATTTCACTTAGACAATTTCACAAACACCCTGTGTTCATACCTTTAACAAGGTCATTTTCATGGTAAAAATCATCAAGACTAGGGTTACTCAAGACCTCATTATTAAACAACATACACAAGCAGCCGCATATACAATCTACCATCAAATACATGAATCAATACAAGTACAAACATGAATCATCATTATTTATTGTTAGGTAACAAAACCTTTTTCATTTGATTCAAAACTATCATGCACACTTACTAATTTTAGTGTGAAATACATGATTTTAGAGTTTTTAAGAAAGGGGAAGAGATACATGCCTTAAACAAGATGACCCACCAATAATCTTCACTCCTACTTGCCACTAAATGAGCACCTCCAAACCCTAGCCCCCAATCTTGGTTCAAGAAACCTTTAGAGTATTTAGGAGTGTTTGAGTCTTATAAATGATGAATTAGGAGGATACAATGCTCATATTATAACAATATTTAAAAAAGTTAGAACAAGAATTCAACAAGGATATGACACACATCATGCTCATTACAAGTCAGCTATTCATTTAATTAACTTTGGGGCTCAACCCATTGTCTACCAAGAAATATTTAAATGCAAGGAGACTAACACATACCCCCATCATAAGTTTCTGAAATGGAAAATGAACGCGGATACTCAGACTTCATGTCCTCTTCCGCTTCCCACGTAGCTTCCTCAAACTTTTGGTTCTTCCATAGGACCTTCACCGAAACCATTTCTATCATTCATAACCAGCAAACTTTTCGATCCAAGATCCCTATCAAAATCTCCTCACAAGTCAAAGAACCCAAAATACCAATGTCCTCTAAGGGAACAACTAACAACGAATCACCTATGCCCTCAATACGAGGACATGGAACACCAGACGAATGAGGCTCATGCTAGAGGGCAAGTTCAATTCAACTTGGACCCTTATAGGGAGAACCATCCCTTTAGCCACTCAAGGGACCTTCTTCCAGTACAATAACAAACTCATTAGTAAAGACACAACTTTAGGGGCCCAACAATCAAGGACGATAACACGAATGCAACCTATTCACCCCCTAATTGACATAAAACATAATGTGCCCATCTCTATTAATCAACAAGACTTTTTTTATTATCAACAGTTATCACACACTCTAGGTAGACTCATTACAACCACGGAGTCTCTTATCGATGTAGAAATAAAAAATAGAGCTCAAATGACTCAGAACCAAACTAAAATACATAATCATAGATGAGGTACATCATACCAAGCAAAGCATAAGCATACATAACATAGAGAAAGAGTTTTTGATATACCAATAATAATATTCGAAGATGCCTCATGCCCTTGGTGAGTAAATAGTTCATACAAGCGACTCTGGCCAAGGCCGCTACCAAAAATAGAGATAGAGATAGCTCCCTTCAGTGCAGGAGTGGATGAAGTAGAAATAGGGGCTCTGTTATCTCGAGCATCAACTTGAGAGGGGCACTATCATTGTATGTGCCCTATCTGGACACAATAAAAATATTTGTTCTTCCTTTTCTCGCACTCACCACGATGATACTGACCACAAATCTACAAAGAGCGTGGGTCAGCTCTGAGTGGGCCCCATTGGCCTGAGAATCATCACTCACTTAGTTTTTCCTCCTAGATAACCTACCACTAGACTACTGGCCCTCACTTAGAAGACCGAGACCTCTTACCTTGCCTCTCACTAATATCACCCTATTTTTTTCTTTTCTTTCACTTGTTGCATATACACAACTGACATAGAGATATTTGTGTTGCTAATCAAAGAGGCTGCCTTACTTTCAAGGACCAATTGAGGAGATAATCCTGAAATAAATTTATGCATCCTAGCCCTCATGCTAGACACAATCTTAGGAGAATACCTTGACAACTGATGGAATCTCAAAGAATACTCCTTGATGGATATCCTACCTTGCCTCAAATTCAAAAACTTTTCTATTTTTGCTTCTCTCGACTCTTAGGGAAAGAAATGGTCAAGGAAGGCACTAGAAATCTTCCCTCCCGGTTAGATTTGCACTCAAACCTCTAGACATCTCCCACTCTTCGTACCATTAGTACGCTACATCCTTTAATTAAAAGGAAGCAAACATGACACCCTTCACCTTTGATGCAAGCATAATCCAGAAGATATTCTCTATTTCATTAATGGAACTTTGGGGATCCTCTTTAAATTTCACACCTGTAAACATAGGAGTGTACAACTTCATGAATTGGTCAACCCTTGTGTCCTTAGAGAATGGAGAAAAAAAATACCTCGCTCGAATTGAGATGCTACCAATTGGGTTAAGAGGTTGATGGAGCGACGAAACTCCGCATTAGTTGCATTCTCTTAAGGTAACTAGGGAGACAGGACACTCTTATAGTCAGGATTGTTGGTGACAGGTGGAGTCTCACGAAGATGGCCTGATATCACAGCCCTAACCCAAGTCTAAACCTCAAAAGTTAGATAAGCTTCACCCATAGGACCCTCAGTCGGGGCTGAAGTGTTTGCTTATGTCTCATATCTTCTTTGAGGCATGATATAAAAGATAGTAAACAAAATTAGAGGATTTCAAGACCTTAGACATTATAGCTTGAGGTTGAAACACAAGAAAAGAAAACATTCCTAAGATGTCTCATAGCCCCTCTTTTATAAGTGTAGTACATTTCACACTCATAAAAGAGACTCTACTTGACACGGAATATTCAACACTCAACTAACCATGAACCTATCTCTAATACCAACTTGACATGCCCCAAACTTTGGGCTATGTTGTATGGGCATCTCAAGCACACATATGCCGGAGGTCACCCTATAACTAACATAAACACCTCATCATATCATAGGAGTCGAAGGAACTCTAATCCATAAGTTAAGGTAGTGGAAACAACAACGACAAAAGTCATAGCTTTGATATGTCTATACATTTTCTTAGGTTTATAAAACTAAGCAATATACCCAAGTTCACAGTCATTCACAATGCCTCTATATAAAACCGATGTCAATAAAAGTATATGTCAAAAAAAGCCCCCGACAATAACCAAACCAAGTCCCAAAAAAACTAAGTCTAAAGATAAAAAATCAAGAAATGAATGTCTTCCGAAGAAAGGAAGCTCACCACTTAAAGTCAATGCACGATCCGCTTTGATCACCCAATTACTATGCGGGAAAAGAAGAAAAAGCTCTGGGCCCTACATCGCGTGTGGACGTAGCGTCTGAGGACGGTTAGCGATGGGAACTCTTGCATATCACTCTAGGATAAGGAGAAAATAGTATATTTGTTCAAATCTATGTCAATACATCTGATGTTCCAGCTTTTGACGAAATATTTTATACCTTTTACAAGGGATAATTGGGTGTTTGTAAGCTATTATTATTGTATTTGATACTGGATTTTAGTGTTTTCAAGTCAAGGACGTAGCTGGAGAAATAACTTAGAAAAAAAAGAGAAAAAAGGGCATTGATGGTCAAACTAATGGACCGTTAACCATCTGACGGACCGTCAGGGTATCTACCAAGGATAAGCAGAAGCCTCAGAGTTATAGATGCTTGAGATGGTCCAAGCGACGGGCCGCCAGTCCCTTGACGGGTCATCAGCATAACCGTCAGATCAAAACCAGAATGCATCATATTGAGAAATGAAGCAAAGGTCTAGGTGATGAACCATCAATACCTTAATGGGCTGTCAACCTGACTGTTGGAGCTAAAATAGAACACAACATCACTGAAAGCATTGTGATGGACCACCAGGGACTTGACGGTCCATTAACTCATCCGTCAACCTAGAAGCAGCAATCTGAGTTTTGAATTTTAAAACCCCAGTCCTTAGAAATATATAAATATTCAATTTAGGTTTAATTTAGGTATCTTTGATTATATTTCCATCTTGAAAACTCATTGTAATGCATTATTCTCAGAGATTCAAGCTACTATTGTGGATTTAGCTATTTTATTCAAATTTCATGGAAGATTAAAGAACAATTATTGTAATTCTTGTAAATAATTCTCTAAATTCATTTATGAATTACATAATGACTACTTTTTTTCTCTTGAGATATGTAGCTAAGCTCCCATAACTAGGGTTATGGGAGCCTTGATGTGAATAGCTGATTGGGGTTGTGAAAACACTTAATTTCCATACATAATTGAGATTGTACAAACCATTCTTCATATTAATGACCTTTCTTGGTTGCAAACTTGAAAGGTGATCCCAAGAACATCACTTGATTGAATAAAAAGTGTATATTGGAAAAAGAAGAGGTTTACATGAAATCTAATGGCTTTAACCTTTGGATAATGGGTTGACCCTTAACGGGATCAACCTACATTAAAGACTAGTTAAATAAACCAACGTATTCTATAAGTTCGAAAGAGTTGAAGGGTAAACTATCCATTTGTTGAGAAACAAATGGGTAAACTTTAGAATTCAACAACTTTTACAATTGAAGTTATAAATTTAAAACCTAAGATGATTCATAAATCCAACTGCTTGAACATCTTGGTGAACATAATCCTAGTTTTTCTACTCTCATTGAATTAATACTTGCAATAAAACTCTCTAGTTGGAACATATTTTGCTACAAACATCTGGATACTACTGACAAGCCAAAACCCCCTTTACTTCGGAACCTTCGATCAACAGTCTGTTAACAATCATAATACTTAGTTTGCATAGTATTCCCTGTGGAATTCGACCCCAACCTAGTTGGGTTCTATATTTGACAGCGAACGCTTACACTTTCTAATGAGAGTTGTAATTTGGGCGTATCAACTTTTAGCGTCATTGCCGGGGAATACAGTTTTCAATTAAGTTTGTGATTGTTAATTGACCTTTGGTCAAGTTTCCCAAATTTTACCTTTATTTGTTATTTTTATTCATTACAAGAGCTTTATTTTGCATGCCAAGTGCGAGGAGGTCAGGAGACCCACTATTACCATTTCATCTAAAACCTCAACTGATTGACAGAATAGAAGAACAGTAAAAAGCTAAGAGACTAGCTGCCTTGGGTAGAGCGCAAGTTAATCAACAGAACGATGGTCAAACAGCCCGTGTCCCTAATCCCGATGAGGAAGATTTAGGGGATGATGATCTAATCAACCTAGCAAATAGGAGGCATGCTGAGAATGTAGCCACACTAGTGAATAGAAATAAGGCAGTTAGAGAAACAGCAGTTTGCACTTGATGAGGAAGATGACACAGACTTATATGAGGCTGGTGAGACTAGATAAATTATTCCACCATCATTAGCACCTGGGGTGAAGTCAACATAATAAGCAATATATTACAGCTGCTCAACCTCAAGGGGTTGTTTGGCAGACTTCCAAGAAATGACCTAAACATGTACTTGATGAACTTCATCAATATTTGAAAATCATTTGACAACCCTGAGGTTGGACAGAATGCAATTCGTCTTCGTTTATTTCTGTTGTCTCTATTTGGGGAGACAACAATGTAGTTGAATGAGTTAGCTTCCAATTCTATAATGAACTGGAGGAAATTGAAAGGAGCTTTCCTAGAAAGGTTCTTTTCGCCCTCCAGGATGTTACAATTGAGGGACTAGATTAGCAACTTCAGAAAATTGCCGAATAAGTCACTACACAAGACTTATATGTGATTTAAGAAGAAGTTGACACAGTGCCCCAACCATAAGATGATCGATGAATATTTGATGGAGACTTTCTACATAGCTTTAAACTCTATCACCAAACCAACCATGGACAATACTGTAGGGTGAGCATTCATGGAGCTTACTTTCACCAAAGTTATGGATATGTTGGAATGATTGACTAAGATAAGTAGACCTTGGCATACCAGGGATTCTGTGGTAGCAAACCCTACTTTGTCTAGTGGTATAACTGTGGAGCAATGCAGGAGAAAGGAGGAATAAGATCAAGATATGGCACACATAAAAACCAAGATGGATCTGCTCACTAAGCACTTGCTATCTGGAAAGACTGAAAAGGTGAAAGCAGTTGGTTCGCAAAGTAGAGCAGAATCAAATTTTGGGGATGAGACCAACTGTCTAAATAATCAGGGGGGTTTCCAAGGCAATAGCCAAGGGAACCAAGGTCGGAACTATTACGACAAAGATGGTTACAGAGACAGGAATCAAGGGAACTGGAAAAATAAAAATAATACGAGTGGACTGTATGTGCCTCTTGGAAGTCGAGATAATGCTGCTACTAGTTAAGGTAAGATGTCCATGTAGGAAATGATGGAGACCAATGCTGGTGTGACAACAATGAAGAGTAACTTATCTTCTATGAGTCAGCTAGTTTACTCGCATTCAACTTCTATCAAATAGTTGGAGCAGCAAACGAACCAGCTTTTAGCAGTATTTAATTAGAGAAAGAGCGGTACATTATCGAGTGATACAATGCAAAATCTTCAGAATGATGGCTCTTGTATGGTGGTTACCACTCGGATTCATAAAGTATTATCGAACCTTTCTATGGGCAAAGCTTTGACTGATGGTGTGGTTAGAGAAGTATAGAAGATGAAAAAAACTCCCCAGTAGAGTCTGAGAAGCTAGATGGTAATGAGATTCCATTCAACCATCAGTAGGTTGATACGTTTAAAAAAGAAAAGGGAAAGAAGAAGGAAACAATGGTTACTACTCTCCCAAAACCATCACCTCCCTTCCCTTATCGATTAAAAAAGAAGGCTAATAACATAAAGTTTAGCAAATTCATGGTGATGCAGAAGTAGATGACGGTGAATATGCCTTTAGTAGAGGAACTAGAGCAGATGCCTTGATACACTAAGTTTATGAAGGACCTTGTGACAAAGAAGAAAACACTGAGCTACAAACTAGTGGATAATATTCACCAGTGTGACTCTATTTCGACAAGATCCTTAGTGTAAAAGAAAATAGATCCAAGAACATTCACCATCTATTGTACTATCGGGTCACTTGATTTTGCCAAGGGCTTATGTGATCTTGGAGTAAGTATTAACCAAATACCACTTTCTATTTACAAGAAATTGGGTTTGGGGGACCGTACACCCATAAATATATGACTAGTGATGGCAGACAGGTCAATGAAGCGGCCAGTGGGGATATTGTATGATATGCTAGTAAAGGTGGCCAGCTTTATATTTTCTGTGGATTTGGTTATTCTGGATTGCAAGGTGGAGTTCGAGGCACCCATAATTTTAGGCAGACCTTTCCTCATAACTGGGAGTGTGCTTATTAATATGAGGGCTAATGAGCTACTATTTAGACTTAATGATGAAGTAGTTTTGTTTGATATGCTCTAATCCATGAAGCAACACAAAGAGATAAGTGTATTCTCCATTATTGATGTCTATTACGAGAATGAGCGAGAGCTGCTGATAGAGGAGAAATTTATTGTTGAAACTCTGGTTGCGGTCTTGATGAACTTTGATAGCAAAAGCATTGAAGAATATGAAAAGACAGTTTGTGCCCTGAGGGGAATGGGATCATACTCATATGCTCCCAAGAAGCTAGATTTAGACCTCAAAACTTGCCCAACACCATCGGCTAAGCCATTTATTGAAGAGCCACCGACGTTGGAGTTGAAGGAGTTATCGGGCTATCTACGGTATGTGTTTCTAGGCAGTGGAAACACTTTAACTGTCATATTGCAGTAGATTTCGGTAAGCAATAGGTTGAGGCACTTATCTCTGCGGTTAAGAGGTACAAAAGGGCTATAGGTTGGACTATTGCCAATATTATCAGTATCCCTCTAGGTATTTGCACTCACAAGATCTAGTTTTAGAAAGATTATACACCAACCATTGAGCACCGATGCCACCTTAACCCATCGATAGAAGAAATAGTTAAGAAGGAGATCATCAAATATCTTGATGCAAGAGTTGTATACCCCATCTCTGATAGTAAGTGGGTAAGCCCTATCCAATATATGCCCAAGAAAGAGAGCATAACTGTAGTGGCAAATGAGAAAAATGAGTTGATTTTGCTTAGTCCTGTGACTGGGTGGAGAGTTTGCATGGACTATCGTAAGATCAACTCATGGACTTTGAAGGACCACTTTCCGATGTCTTTTATGGATTAAATGCTTGATCGATTAGTGAAAAAAAGTTGGTATTATTTCCTGGATGGGTATTCGGGCTATAACCAGATTTCTATTGCCCCAGAGGATCATGAGATGACGACATTCACTTGCTCGTACGGTATTTTTAATTTCAAACAGATGTCACTTGGTGTATGTAATGCACCTGCCACCTTTCAATAATGCATGATATCTATCTTTTTTGATATAATGGAAGACACCTTGGAGGTGTTTATGGATAAATTCTTAGGGGTAGGTGATTCCTTCGAGCTATGTTTAGTAAATTTGAGTAGAGCATTACAGCGATGCGAGGAGTTTTAACCATGTGATTGATTGGGAAAAGAGCCACTTCATGGTGAAAAGGGCATTGTCCTTGGTTATAAAATTTTATCCAAGGGAATTAAAGTCGACAGGGTAAAGGTCGAGGTTATTGAGAAACTACCCCCTCCCATTTCAGTAAAGGGAGTTTGCAGCTTCCTTGGTCATGCGGGATTCTATCATCATTTTATAAAGGACTTCTCCAAAATTGTAAATCCACTTTGCAAGCTTTTAAAGAAAGAAGCCAAGTTTATATTTGATAATGATTGTAGGAAGGCATTGAATGCCTTAAGGAGAAATTAGTTGATGCCCCAATCGTTGTTGTGCCAGATTGGTCAATGTCGTTCAAAATCATATTTGATACAAGCGGAGTGGCGCTTGGGGATGTGATTGGCCAAAAGAAAGAAAAGTTGTTTCATCCCATTTACTATGCAAGCAAGGTCTTGAATGGGGCTCAAAAGAATTACACTGTTACTAAGTAGGAACTTCTCGTGGTTGTCTATACTTTTGATAAGTTCTGGGATTACTTGTTGGGAACCAAGGTGGTGGTTCATACTGATCACGCCACCTTGAAGTATTTGATGGAAAATAAGGATGCTAACCCAAGGCTAATTAGATGGGTGTTTCTTCTTCAAGAGTTTTATTTTGAAGTCAAATATCAGAAAGGATGTGAAAATCAAGTTGCAGATCACCTGTCCAGACTAGGGGGAGGTCAAGAAGTCAAGGATAAGCTCAAAATTGATGATACATTTATGGATGAGAAAATTCTAGATGTTGTGCTTGAAAGAGTACCTTGGTACGAGGACTTTGCAAATTATGTGGTAAGTGAGATTATCCCGGAGAATCTTTATTTTCACCAAAAAAAGAAGTTTCTCCATGATGTTACACACTACTTCTGGGATGAGCTGTATTTATTTTGGCATTATGCGGATAACATTATAAGGAGGTGTATCCCAAAGATGGACCTGCTGAGTATCTTGGAAGCTTGTCATGCTTCCCTAGTCGGGGGTCCCCATGCAAGTGATCGTACTGTAAGAAAAGTGCTGCAGAGCGGATATTATTGGCCGACCTTATTCAAATATGCATATAAGTTTGTGCGGAGTTATTACCAATGCCAGAGACAAGTATCAATCTCAAATCACCATGAGATGCCCATAACAAAAACGATGGAAGTAGAGTTTTTTGACGTCTAGGGATTTGACTTTATAGGGCCCTTTGTGAGCTCTTATGGGTTAAAATACATCTTGGTTGTGGTCGATTATGTGTCTAAATTGGTTGAGCTTGTTGCCTTAGTCGATAATAAAGGAAAGAAAGTGTTTGCATTCCTTAAGAAGAACATCTTCTCTCGCTTTGAGGTACCACATATCGTCATAAGCGACGATGGATCATATTTTTGCAACTAAATGTTCAGGGCTGCCTTGGAAAAATAGGGTGTTAAGCAACACAAGGTTACAACTCCATATCACCCACAGACTAGTGGGCAAGTGGAGATTTTAAATTGGGAAGTAAAAGTTATTATTTCCAAGACAGTGAATGCAAGTAGACAAGATTGGTTTAGGAAGATGGATGATGCCTTGTGGGAACTCAAGATGCTAAATTGGAATTGGAATTAGTCCATATCACCCACGTACCAATTCAGCGACTGGGGCAGCTGAATGAGATGGACGAGTTTCATCTCAGGGTTTATGAAAGAACAGACTTGTACAAAGAAAAGATGAAGAAGTACCATGACCAAAGGATTGAAAAGTGAGACTTTCAAAGGGGTGATTGGGTACTCCACTTCAGTTCCAGAATGAAGCTTTTTCCAGGTAAATTTAAGTCAAAGTGGTCTGGCCCATTCAAAGTTAACCAAGTCTACTCATCTGGAGTAGTTGAACTTGAAAATGAGGACGGAAGTGTCTTCAAAGTTAACGGTCAATGAGTGAAGTTGTATATCAATCTAATGGACTTGGTAAAGTAATTATCTACCATCTATCTCGATGAATTCTGAGTAATCGAGATAACGGAGTTGTGCCGCAGTAATAGCAGGAGCTAGTGGGAAGCAACCCACAAAATGTTGTTGTAAATGTAGTTAGAGTTTATTTGTTGTTTTTGTGCAATTTGATGTGTTATGTAAGTGTCCAGGAAGAGAAATACAGGAAAACAGAGGCTGAACAAGTTGGGAGAGGTACGATAGAAGGCTTGACGAACCTTCAAAAGGTTGACAGATCATCGTTTAAGTCGTCAAATGGAAACCAAAAACCTGAGCTACTATAATGAGACTGATGGATAACCCGATGGACCGTAGCATTCCTAAAGGATTGTCTATTAGACCATCTCACCAAGGCAAATTAAATTTGGTTCTGGTAAGTCACGATAGTTAACCTGACGGACTTCCAGACTCCTGACAGACCGTCAAGTCGAGCGTCAACTTAACCCTAACTCTGACTGGTCGGGTAGGTTAAATTTAATGCTGAATAAGCTGTCCTTATCCAACCCAAACGGTTTTAAATTGATAAAGGGAAATGATTGAGTACATTACCAACTCTTCAAATGCCAAGCCTATTTAAATTCCACTGCATTCAAAGTAACAGAGAGCATTCATATCCTTTTAGGACTTACCTCTTCCCTTTTTTCTCCTATTTAAACAACTCTTCCTTTTTTTTTTCACATCAGAAATCAAGTTAGCAATCACAGATAAAAGCTTTAAGTCTCTTTTTGTTCTAAGTTTGCAAGATCAAAGTAGTGAAGTGTACTACAAAATCAAGGTATGACTACAATCTTTCTCTTCTTTTTAAGTTGGTGATCATGAGTCATGGAAGTTGTTAATTATTGAAAGGAATTCCATCTTGTTGTTAGTTTGTTATAATTTTGATTCTAAACCGAACTTTGGTGAACACTGTTCTGGGTGAAGTTTGAGTAACCCATGGACCAAAAGTGGCAAAATTTATGTGTAATTACTAAATTAATGACCTAATTATACATATAATAACTTCAAGTACACCAAGTGTTCGACGAAATGCCAAAGTGAAATCTGTGGGTAAATAGTGAGATTGACGATCAACTTGACAAATTGTTGGACCCCTGACGGATCATCGGGTAGACCGTTCCAATGATATTGAGTATGATGCTTACTGGTTCAGCCGCGGCTGATGACTTGACGAACCTTCAGATCCCTAATGGACCATCGGGTCGACCGTCTCAAGGCTACTCAATAAAAGACTTACTAGAATCAGGCTTAACGTAAGGCCGATGAACCATCGCATTCTCGATAGACCATCTGACCTTCCGTCAAGTAAATTTTTCACTACTTCTATCTGGTCCTGAATTGCAAATTGATTCTTTGTTCCTTTTCCAGGCGATATGGCATGAAAACTTCCCCTAAACAGAGGCGGTGGTAGAGCACAATGGGGAAGAGGCGAGCCACCAAGGAGTGAAGAGGCACCTGCCTTCAACACTCAGTAATGAGATAGGGTACCCCCAGCACCCTCCCAATCTGAGAAGGAGGATGAAAACAGAAGCAGTAGTAGCATAAGTTCTAGTCCCGAAAAGAAAAGGGTTGAAACCTCTAACCCTGACCAAGTCGAGGTATCGGAATAGGAGAATCCAAATATCGTAAGGCATAAGGACCCGCAAGTGCGCGAGGCAATTTGATGGCAAATAGAAGGAGCATGGAAGCATTTCATGGATGGGTTGGAACCAATAGCAAGTAGACCAATAAGGAGGCCCATCCATGAAGAGTATCAGATTGTCACCACCAAACTGCATGAGTACCCAAAAATGGAGCAGAGATTTAATAAATATGAGTTATCCTCGATGAGCAGGCCTCGCGGGATATACTAACCGAATCTTGTTCGTAAGTTCTTTACCAAATCTCTTACATTGCTAAAGAAAGTTTACCTCAAAGGTAAAAAAATCATTGACATGGAAAATCAAGATGTGGTTCCGGTGCGTAGAGTGAACATAGATATTTCAGAGCGCACGTTAAAAAGATTTTTGTTTGGTCCTGAGTATAAGATGCCTGTTACGATCCTAGATCTGGAGCATTGAATATTCATAGCAAACCAACAAAGACCCTGGTTGGCCTGAGTATTGACAGATGATAGAAATCTAGCGTGGCTATATAACCCTCATGAGCGGATAGGTAAGTCATACCTAAGTTTTAGGGTGAAATTTTCGTGGGCAATTGTAAGTTTGAGATTGATACAAATAGGCAGCAATGCTAACTTGGAGATTCAGAGAGCTGTGATGGTTGCTACTTTGATTGAGGAACTAAAGGTAGACATCGTCCACACTATCGTCGATGAGTTGTTTGCCCGTGCACACAAGACATCAAGTGCTCTACCATTTCTATGCCTTATCACGGAGTTGTGCAGATGGGCAAATGTGCATTTGATCAATAGAGTAGATAATGAGGTTTGTGCGATTCACGAACAAGATATCGAGAAAAAAAAGATGACTCATAGTATGAAATGCGAGTGAACAAGCCTCCTGCCTATCAGACTCAGTCAGCTCGAGATCCCGAGACTTCGGATATTCCTTCAGGTATGTCGTTGCCTATCACTACATATGTACCGCCAGATTTTATGCCACCTACTACTTCTACAGGTTCATCCTCTATGCTACCAATGAGTGGGACTATAGATTCTGCATCTTCCCCGCCTTAATATTCTGAGTACAGGCTAACACAGGTGAATTTTGTCAAGTCTATTAATGGACAAAAGAGGTTCAAGAAGCAGCTAAATGCATGGGCTATGCAGTTCAAGCTTTTTGTTGACCGTATTGTAGCTGAGGTAATCTATTCTTTCTAGAATAGTAAGATCAGGATGGACCATATGGAGGAGCGTGTCAACAAAAGTTTGAATACGATGTATATTCAAGATTTTGCTCAGTTCATGGCAAAATTCAAGCAAGCACAAGTGGACATAGCAGAACTGAAAAGACAACCACAGAAGCCCACTTTTGATCCTACTCTTATTATCAGTGATGAGGATAAGGTCATTGTAGATTTGATGAGTATGCCACTCAAAGACAAAGGTAAGAAGGTGAACGAAAGTGCTGACAGAAAAGCTGCTAAAAGAAGAAGGCAAAAAGTGATGACTCCTGAAGAAAGGTATGAGAGAGACTTGAGGAAATCCATAAAGATATTGAAGAAGGATGAAGAATTAAGAAAGAAGAAAGCTGCGGATGAAGCTGCAGGAGTGTTGACAAATTCTTCCCTACCTAGGGGGCCAATTCAAACCTAGTTTTGATTGATATACCTCTGAGCTAGGAGGACACTGATTTCAGCACCCCTACTACCATAGGGGTCAATGTTATCGCACGTGAGGCTAAATAATCCTCATCGGATTTGACTGATGCCTTATCACACTGAGAGACGTTACAAGTATTCCCCTTCCTTCTACTTTATTTTAGTGCATTGAGGACAAAACATTCATTTTTGTGGGGGTGGGTATACTTGTACCACGGGGGTTTTTGTTGCCTGTATTCTTTTCCTCCCGTGTGCTATCTAGTAGAACCGATATGTTTAGGTTGAATATTTATTTTCTTGTGATGTACATATCGTGTCATGGTTATAAACATGTTATTTGTGTTATTTTTCCTCCCTTTATGTTATTTTCATCCCTTTTAGCACCATTTTATATGTAAGAATGAAAAATGACTGTGGCAAAGTATTTTGAACAAAATTATATAACTATTCTTTCTTGTCACTTGGTAAATGTGTTGAACAACCATTTGTGATGCTGTAACTGGCATTAGGGTGTAAAGTGAGCATGACCATGTGATGTAAATCCCAAGAGTTGGTAGAATCATTATTAACTCATTTCCTGTGTGTGCGAGTGTTTGTTATAGTTCTTACATGGTATTATACCTAGAACTTGCCAGGTTTATTTATGTTGTTTTGTGATTGATTCAATAAGATAGGATTGCAGGCCTCCTTGTACTTTTAGGCAACTTAGCCAAAAAGAATGACCCACCAAAAATATTTTTTGATTTTTTAATCCCTTTTGAGCTTATGTTAGTTTTATTCATTCCTGATAACTCTGAGTAACTCTTTTTATGATGTTAGCACCTAAACTTAGCCCTAGTCCAATATTGGATATTTTGCACCTTAACTTAGACAAAACGCCTAAGTTGAGGGTGGCTACTATCAGAATGTTAGCAGTTTGATGAGGGTGGTCTAGAGTTGAAATGAAATATCACATCCAGCCCTAATCTAGTTAGATATTGTGCACCTTAACTGGCTGCATCGGCATAAGTTGAGGGTGGCTAATGCTGGCTCTAAAAAAAATTAGTTTTATGGCGAAAGCATAGATGAATAGTAGAGATTGTAAGTGAGCTAGAAAAGCAATAGTCTTAGTGAGTAGCAATCAAAGGCAAAGAGAGTGAAGTCTTAGCTTTAAAGTCAGTTTTTCCAAAATTTGTCCTTACCTGGCCCCGGAACCTTATTATAAGCCTTAGAAAGACCTACTTATTCTTTGCAAATCAACCGTAAGGGAGCATTAGATGATAAGGGCAAGCCTATGGGTATGTATGCCATGCAACTTCATTTGTGAGAGTGAGATTCTTAGTTTCGTCCATAGGATAAATGACTAGAGTGTGGTGGACTTCTTTGACTATAAGGGCATATTGAATTATACTTAGTTTTGCTAATTTCTTTGGGATGTTGTGTCTATGGTTGTGTTTGTGATAAATTGTAAATAATGCTAGATATGGATTCTGATGTGTTGAGACCACATGAGCAAGATGACAGTTTGATTGTTGTATGAAGTTTAGTTTAACAGTTTGAATACCCATTACTATGTCTGTTCATGCATGCGATTTGGTGTTGAGTTGCTTGAGGACAAACAATTGTCTTAAGTTGACTGTGTTGATATTCCGGCTTTTAACGGACCATTTTATACCTTTTACAATGGATAATTAGGTGTTTTCAAGAAACTATTGTTGTTATTGATGCTGGATTTTAGTGTTTTCAGGTCAAGGAATTAGCTGGAGAAATAACTTGGAAAAGCAAGAGAAAAAGGGCGTTGATGATCAAACTGATGGACCGTCAGAGTGTCCATCAACGATAAGCAAAAGCCTCAGAGTTGCAGATCTTTGATGTGGTCCAAGTGATGGACTGCTGGTCCCTTGACGGGCCATTAGTTTGGCTGTCAGATTAGTTACAGAATGCATCATATTGAGAAATGAAGTGACGGTCCAGGTGACGGACAGTCAACCTGGCCGTCGGAGCTGAAACAGAACATAACATCACTGGAAGCATTGCAAAGAACCCAACTATGGACCGCCATGGATTTGATGGGCCATCAACTCATCCATCAACCTTGAAGCGGCAATCTGAGTTTTGAATTTTAAAACCCCAGTCCCTGGAAACATATAAATACTCAGTTTAGGTTTAATTTAGGTATCTTTTATTATGTTTCCATCTTGAAAACTCATTGTAACGTATTATTCTCTGGGATTCAAGCTACTATTATGGATCTAGATTTTATATTCATATTTCACTGAAGATTCAAGAACAATTATTGTAATTCTTGTAAATAATTCTCTGAATTCATTTATGAATAACACAATGACTACTTCTTCTTCTCTTGAGATGTGTGGCAAAGCTCCCATAACTAAGGTTATGGGAGACTTGATGTGAATAGCTGATTGGGGTTGTCAAAACACTTAATTTCCATACTTAATTGAGATTGTATAAGCCCTTCTTCATATTAATGACCTTTCTTGGTTGTAAACTTGAAGGGTGAGCCCAAGAATATCACTTGTTTGAATAGAAAAGTGTATGTTGGGAAAAGAAGAGGTTTACATGAAATCTAAAGGCTTTAACCTTTGGATTATGGGTTGATTCCTTACCGAGATCAACCCACGTGAAAGACTAGCTGAATAAACCAACATATTCTTTAAGTTCAAAAGAATTGAAGGGTAAACTATCCATTTAGGTTAAGAAACAACTGGGTAAACTTTAGAATTCAACAACTTTTACAATTGAAGTTATAAATTGGAAACCTACGATAATTCATAACTCCAACTGCTTGAACATCTTGGTGAACATAATCCTAGTTTTTCTACTCTCATTGAATTAATACTTGCAATAAAACTCTCTAGTTGGAACATATATATCTAGATACTGTTGACAAGCCAAAATCCCCTTTACTCTAAAACCTCTGATCAATAGTCTGTTAACAACCATAACACTTAGTTTGCACAGTATTCCTTGTGGGATTCGACCCCAACCTAGTTGGGTTCTATATTTGACAACGGTCGCTTACACTTTCTAACGAGAGTTGTAATTTGGGCGTATCAACATCATAGGCGATCACATTTACATAAGAAGAGGCATATTGAAGGCGCATATATATAGCAACACAACAAGTCAAATTATAAAATAAGTCGTAACATGCATCTATGATACATTCATTCACGAGACATAGGGTGAAGGACTACCAACCCTCCACCCTTATATTTTAGATGCATAAAATCCTTTATGCTACAATAGGCAAGGGGACATGAGCCTCGAGCCAACACATCTTTTATGATAAGCAAACTTGGACCACAAACCGACACGTCTTGCATGGTAAGCGGACTTGGACCATAAACCAACACACCTTATATGGTATGCGGACTTAGACCACAAACAAACACGCCTTATATGGTAAGCGGACTTACACCATAAATCAACACATCTTATATGGTAAGTAGACTTGGAACACAAACCAACACGCCTTATATGGTAAGCGAACTTGGACCACAAACCAACACGCCTTATATGGTAAGCGTACTTGGACCACAAACTAACACGCCTTATATGATAAGAGGACTTGGACCACAAAACAATACTCCTTATATGGTAAGTGGACTTGGACCATAAACCAATAAGTCGCTACACATATACTAGCACCCATTCAATTGTCACTTGGGAACTCAACCCATCTAGAGACATTTAAGCCATCAAGGTTACACATCAACACCATAGACCATCACATGATCTCTACCGACCTATTTGGCCACCACTCACATGGTTAGGACCTAGGCCTTAGTTCATAACACAATGCAAGTTTATTTATGGTCATCGAGACTCCTACCAATAATTATTCATACTTATTAATCTTATGCGCACCTTTTATTCAAACACAATTCAAGTTCATATTTTAGGGACTATGACCATTTAGTCAACCATTAATGAAGGATATACATTTAGTTATCATGTGACCAACAAGGCCTTTACCAACCATTTACCAAGAATTCACATGTATTCAATTCCACACATAAGGTTTTTAATGTATTTAACCAAATTCAACTATTTAGATGATCATATGTCCCTCATGGGGGCCTTCATTGCCCAACCATTTCAATAGGCCAATGCCTTAACTCATTTCATCATATAATTTAATTTATGGTCATGATTACCCACATAAGCTATTCACCTTCATTAGCAATGTTTAATCGCATTTTCACCCCACTTGTTCAATACAAAACTTACGTTCATTATCTTGCCTCGAGTTTCACTCTCCCATTAACCATTATCTAACAAGGTTATGGATTTCACAATACATGACTCATAATACTTTTACAATATCATTCAACAATCACTCATATTCATTTAGTCCATTGCACTAGCTTAACACATTGTTAGTCATATAAATAGTCATTTCACTTAGACATTTTCACAAACACCTTGTGTTCATACCTTTGACAAGGTCATTTTTATGGTAGAAATCATCAAGACTAGGGTTACTCAAGACCCTCATGTTAAAAAACATACAAAAAGCACTCGTATAGACAATCTACCATCAAATACATAAATCAACACAAGTATAAGCATTAATCATCATTATTCATTGTTAGGTAACAAAACCCTTTATATTTGATTCAAAACCATCATGTACACTTACTAATTCAAGCGTGAAATACATGGGTTTATAGTTATTTAGAAAGAAGAAGAGATACATGCCTTAAACAAGATGACACACCAATAATCTTCACTCTTTCTTGCCACTAGATGCACACCTCCAAACCCTAGCTCCCAATCTTGCTTCAAGAAGCCTTTTGAGTGTTTAAGAGTGTTTGATCTTGTAAATGAAGAATTAAGAGGATACAATACCTTATATAGTGAGAGGTTTTAGGGTTTTAGGCTTGGGAAATGACCAAAAGGTCCTTGGTTAAAAGATGAAAAGTCTACACGTGTATGGGTACAACTCCCCCATACGGCTTACTTGGCAATCGTGACCTAGGATACGAGTGGTACCCTAACTCATACCCTATTATCCTCATCGGTCACCATACTAGTTAGGGTTTGAAAGGGCACCCTTGAGTCGTAATAAAGGGGTATGACTCAACCCCTAACTCGTAATCTTCACCTGTGACCAAAATAGTCCACTCTAGGTTAGGTCCTCACTCCATACGAGCATGTAGTATACGACTAGTATGCTTGGTTACGACCAAGGAGAGGACATTTCATAAAGAGGATAGTATGTGGGTACGAGTCATGACCAAACATACAACTCAAGCACCCAACCGTACCCACTCTAGAGACACAAAAAGTTATTGTTCTTTCAAGGGTTCAAGTCTAGGTGCTTTAATTCTCCCCCACTTGGACCATTCATCTGCGAATGAGGGATGAGGAAAGCATAAACACCAGTTAACACATCAATATGCATCAAGGCAACCTTTAACAAGTTAGAAACAAGCACACCACACGGACACAACACAACACAACACATATCATGATCATCACCAATCTCACAAAATTTTTGCAATACCGCATTCTTGGGGGTTTCAAAAATGTTTGTCAATAAATTCAAGTTCATTTTTTTATATCAATTGAATCCTAATAATATTTCAAATATTATTGACTAAGGTGATTTATAATTTTAAAATGATTTAGAAGTCGATTTTTTTTTTAAGCATAATTGTATAGTTGAGATTAGAGTAGGCTAACAGTATTGAAGAAACTCTTAACTACTACTGATAATCAAATGTACTCAAATACATGTAACATTTAAAAGAAATATATTTATGAAATAGTAGTAGCTAATTTAGAATTCTTCAACCATAGATTCCTAGTTTTAAACTAATGGAAAATTTTTTTTTATAGAAAAAAGCTTAGTATTTCAAACTCAACTAATTATAAAAATCTTATTTTAATACTATTAAACTTGTCATAAAACTGCCACATGGCTTCTCTACAGCTTGCCATATAGCTAATTGTGGTGCTTCGTCCTATACTTTATAATATATACTAGTATACATACCTATACGATGCATGGATAATAATAAAATTATTTCTAATTATTTTATATTGAATGTATCGTTTGAGCGTATTAAATCATATTATCTTTTAAAAAATTTAACGATTATATTATTTCTCAGTGAAATTAAAAATTAAAAATTAAAAAATAAAACCTATCCCTACCCCTCCTCCATATCCACACCCCTCCTCCTCCATCAATTTTTAAAAAATAAAAATAAAAACTCCTCCCTTCTTCACATGCAGCCACCCTCATGCACCCTTCCCCACCTAATACCACACCTCTAATCAAATCTATTTTAAAAAAATAATTATGTAATTGTTAAAATAAATTTATGTTTCATATTCTTTTTACCCACCCCTACCCCCACCCACCCTCAACTCCACCTCCACATACACCTCTCACACCCTGTGCCTCCACCCTATGCAATCCTCCACCTTTAATCAAATCTTTATGAAAAAATAATTATGCAATTATAATTAAAAAAATTATGTTTCATTTTTATTTTATTATATTATTCACAATATAAATATATTAGATTGTTTTCCTCCTCCTCCCTCCCTCCTACCAACTACATGCCTCCATCTCTACTCACCATTCCCCACCCAATCCTCCATCTCTAACCAAATCTATACGAAAAAATTAATTATGTAATTATAAAAAAATTATATTTTATATTTGTTCTTATTATATTATTCATAATTTAAATATATTAGATTGTTAATATCTCCCTCCCCCCACTCTCTTTGTTCATCTCCTCCCTATCTATAACTCAATCTATTTGCTTAAAAATAATCATGTGATTGCAAATAAAAATTATGTTTCATACTTCTTTGTAATATATTATTTACAACTTAAAAAGATTTTAATGAAATAATATATAATGTCAAAATATTGAGAAACTTTATCATTTGAAAATGCCAATCGGATTAAAATTTGAAGTAGAAAGTATATTTACTTTAGCAAAATCAAACAATAAAATCAGAATGAAAAATATTACTTATTTGAATTTAGGTTTGGATATAATATGGAATAATATATATTAAACTATCACCATCTGCATATAAAAATATCACGACCCGAGCCAAGGAGCTGTCCGTGATAGGCATTCCGAACCATCAAGGCCGAGAGACCCCTACAACGACCTAACCTACTTGTGATATTGTTTGCTCTGGCTCTAGATCCGCACGATATTAAAACCCGTCACTAGGGAGTAAGTCTTTCTTACTTATATATCCATCATCCCTCATTTGTTTTACCGATGTGGAACTCCTTATCCTAAGTTAGGGTGTTACATATCCCTCCTTCCTTATGGACTCAGCATCCTCGCTGAGGTTTGCCTCATCGAATAGGATTTTCCTGGGCTCGGGACTGAGGTTTGTCCTACCTTATCGGAATTTATCTAAACTCAGTTTGAACTTTGGTCCACATCGACAAGGTTGACACAGAAGCGGCTCTGATACCATTCTTATCACGATCCGAATCGAGGCCTTAGCCGCGAAGGGCATCTCAAACCATCAAGGCCCGAGAGACCCCTGTAACGACCCAACCCACTAGTTATATTGTCCACTCTGTCTCTAGACCTACACGGTTTTAAAATGCATCACTAAGGAGTAGGACTTTCTTACTTATATACCCAGCATCCCTCTTATGTTTTACTGATGTGGGACTCTTTATCCTAAGTTGGGGTGTTACATACATCCTGCTTTATGGACTCAGCATCCTCACTGAGTTTTGCAGTACTGAATGAGATTTGCCTAGACTCAGGATTGAGGTTTACCCTGCCTTATAAGAATTTATCTAAACTCAATTTGGACTCTAGCCCACATTGACAGGACTGACACATGAGAAGCTTTAATACTATTCTTTTCACAAGTCGATCTGACGCCGTGGACGAGAAGGGCATCCCAACTCATCAAGGCCCGAAAGACCCCTGTAACGGCCCAACCTACTAGTGATATTATCTACTCTAGCTCTAGACCTGCACGGCTTTAAAATGTGTCACTAGGGAGTAAGGCTTGCTTACTTATATACCCAGCATCCCTCCTATGTTTTACCGATGTGGGACTCCTTATATTAAGTTGGGGTGTTACATACACCCTCCATTATGGACTCAGCGTCCTCACTGAGGTTTGACCCACTTAATGGGATTTGCCTAGACTCAGGACTGAGGTTTTCTTTTCCTTATCGAGATTTGTCTAAACTCAGTTTGAACTCTGGCCCACATCGACAGGGCTGACATAGGAGAGACTTTAATACTATTCTTGTCACGGTCCGAGCCAAGGCCCTGGCTGCGATGGGCATCCCAAACCATCAAGGCTCGAGATGCCCCTGTAACAGCCCAAACCACTAATGATATTATCTGCTCTGTCCCTAGACTCGCACGCCTTTAAAATGCATCACTAGGGAGTAAGGATTGCTTACTTATATTCTCAGCATCCCTCCCGTGTTTTGCCAATATAGGACTCCTTATCCTAAGTTGTGGTGTTACAAAAATAAAAATGTTAAATTGAAAAGTGTTTCTAAATTATAAAAAATAGTTTTTTTAATTTAATTAAGGATTTTATAAATAATAAAAACTTAGTTTTTACACACACATGGACCAACACATGTTAAAACAACCCATAAATTAAAAGAAGCTTAATCGAAAACCCGATCCGGCCCAAAATCCTCTAAACTATTACGTATTCCCACATTTGTAAGGTTTCCAAATGGAAGCTTCATCTCCTCCGCTGCATCAGCTAAGACACTTGAGAAATGAGTGCTTTCCCTTTTGTAACCTTCAATTCGTGATGTACCCATTGTGGGTAATCAATTCCCCCCTTGGTGCTTTGTGTTTGCAGGGTATTTCAGCTTTCAAGAGTAAGTCATCTTCTTCTCTTATTGATTTGTGTTTCTATACTCCATTTGACTTTAAAATTGTTTCATTTTCGTGTTGTGCTTTCTGGTGGATGGGAGAATTACCTCCTTTTTGTGCTTTGTTGAGGGTTTGAAGCCCCTGATAGTTGTAACACTTCCAAGTAAGTGTGGATCCCTTTTGATTAACTGTATTAAAGAATAGAAAAAATGCAATAACTATATTAATTAACAAATAAATCTAATGATCAATAAAATCAAGAAGAAGAAGAAGAAGAAGAAGAAGAAGAAGAAGTAGAGAAGTTTAACATGTATTATTATAGAATGTATATAAGAGAGATTAAGAAGCTATGGGACTTTATTTCAAATCAACTTTCATTTATTTAAATTCAAATATCATATACATTTTATAAAAGAAAATCAGTTTATTATTCTTTTTTATCCATTTTTTTAAAAACACAATGCATATTTATCTTATAATGTATATATATCAAATAAGTTTGTTACTCTTCATTATCATTACGGTTTTACCTTTTTCTATGTTTTCTTTTTTTTTTTAAATCTTATTTTCTTGATTTGATTTGTCCCAAAAAATATTTTATTTTATAAAAGTAATAATTATTTAAAATTTATATATTAGTTTTAAAATTTTAAAATAATTACATATAGGATTAATGAGGATTTGAGAATTACAAATTATTTAGATATATAAAATAATTGCAAAAAATAAATATTATTATCACTATTATTATTACTACTACTACTGTTGCTGCTGCTGCTTGACTATAACATACTACCACTACAACTACTACTATTTATTATTATTATTATTATTATTATTATTATTATTATTATTATTATTGTAGATCATCTTCAATTTAATATTTAAATAAATTGCACTTAGATATATTATATAACATTTAAATTTTAAAATAGATAAGTTTATAAAAGAGTAGAAGTCTATTCAGAACTCTTCAACCATGAATTTTAGTTTCATCTTTAATTTACTATTTAAATAAATTATATTTAGATATATCATATACTAACATTCATATTTTAAAAGAGGTAAGTTTATGAAAGAGTAGAAGTCTATTTAGAACTCTTCAATCATGAATTTTTATTTTTAAACTAATAAAAATAATAATTATAATAAAGGATAATTTATTCTTAAATTCAAATATTTTAATTCTTTAGTTCAAAATTATTTAGATATATAAAACAATTTCAAAAAATAAATATTATTATCACTATTATTATATTATATTATATAATATTATTATTATATTATAATAATAATAATTATTATTACTACTGCATTATTATGTACTGCCACTACTACTACTACTTATTTTAATTATATTATTATTATTACTATTACATTATTATTATTATTATTATTATTATTATTATTATTATTATTATACTTAGTGGCACTACTAAACATACGTACTACTTTTTTTAATTACTATTATTATTATTATTATTATTACTATTATTATAGTTCAGTTTTAATTCAATCTATAAATAAATTACTTAGAAATATTATATAAGAAAATCCCATTTTCTGGTGGTCCCCCTTTCTCTCTCTTAACCCCTCTCTCATAACGTCTTTTTTAACGTCATCTTCGACGTGACCCGGGTTGCTCCGGCACCGGCGTCAGCTATAGGTAAGTGAACGCCCACTCTTTCTCTCTCCCCCCATTGATTTTCTCTCTCGTTCCCATTTTTTCTTTCCTCCCCTTTCACACTTTTCACTACTTTCGGTAGCGGGATGAGGTTTCTATCGGTTCAACCCAGGCGATGTAGGTAGTGTGCAGCACAGAACATAGATGAGAGGTGTTGATTCGAAGAAATCCAATGATCACTCTGGTGTGTCCAGATTACCAGGTTTTGTTCGACCTGATCTAATTTTGGTGATATTTCGGCGAAGCTCCGACGACCAATTTTTGCATCAATTTGTCAGAATCTAACATACCATACAAGAGAAGAGGAGCTGGTATATAAGCGTAACCTAATGACTTCTAACCTTTGATATTTAGTTACTTTCATTATTTCATGTCTTTTGACTTGCTTTTAATTTGGTGGGATTGGCTGTTTTCTTGTATTGGTGGCTATTATTTTGTTGTTCTTGGTGTTAGGAAGAGGGGAGCTAGTTTGGGTATGGCGGCAAACTCTAGTTTTAGGAAAGGTTTGGGGTATGGAGTGAGGGGTGGTAGAGATAAACGTGATGCAAGAGATGATAGGTTGAGGATTGGGTCTTGAAAAATAGGGACCCTTCAGGGTAAGTTATAGAGTTTGTGAAGATTCTTAAAAAGAGGAGGATCAATAACGCATGTGTCCAAGAGACTAAGTAGGTAGGGTCTAAAGCTAGGGATGTAGATGGGTATAAGCTGTGTTACTCAGAAAGTGAGAGGCGTAAGAATGGAGTAGGCATTTTAGTAGATGTAAAGCTTAAAAGTCTAGTAGTGGAGGTTAAGAGTAGGCTGATAATAATTAAGTTAGTCATTGGGGAGTTTACTCTGAACATATATAGAGTTTATGTTTTGCAGGTGGGCTTGGACGAGGATGATAAGGAGAGATTTTGGGAGGCTTTGGACGAGGTGGTGAGAAGCGTGCCTAGCTCTGAGAAAATTATTGTAGCAAGGGATTTCAATGGGCACTTCTGGGTATTATCGGGAGGCTATGTCGATGTGCATGAAGGTTTTTATTTTGAGAGAGAAATAAAGAGGGAGCTTCTCTGTTGGATTTTGCGAGGGACTTTGAGATGGTGGTAGTGAATTTAAGCTTTCCAAAGGAGAAGGATCATCTGATTACCTTTCGAAGCACGATAGCCAAGACTCAAATTGACTTTTTGTTGATTAGGAAGGGGGATAGGGCATTATGTAAGGATTCTAAGGTCATTTCAAGTGAGAATCTTTCGACCCGGCTCAGGATTATGATGATGGACTTGGTTATAACGAAGGATAAGAAGAAAAGGCTCGAGAAAGGTCGACCCAAATTTAAGTAGGGTGACATAATGCCGGTGAATATACTGGAAATAGGGGAAAAAATGGTAGGAATGGGGGTGTGGGAGTGTAGGGGGAAGTGGATAGTATGTGATATAGGGCTGCTTGTTGCATCAAGAAGACTACTAAAGAGTTGTTAGGTCTCTCGAGGAGCCGGGCTGGATAGCATCGGGGGGACTAGTGGTGGAATAAAAAAGTTCAAAAAAAAGTTGACACTAAAAAGGTGGTTTATTCTAAGTTAGTTGAGAGTAAGGATGAAGAGAAGAAATGAGTAAATAGGAAGGAGTAAAAGTTAGCTAGGGAGGAGGCTAAGTTAGCAGTTATGGCTTCTAAGACGAAAATATTTAAGAGCTTGTATGAGGGGTTAGAGAAAAAAGGCAGGAAAAAGAGGCTGTATAGGATAGCTTAGACTATGGAGCGAAAGGATCGTGACCTCGATTAAGTGAAGTGCTTTAAGAGGGATGATAGAGTACTAGTGGAGGATGTTCACATTAAGAGAAGATGGTAGTCGTATTTTTATAAACTCTCAAATGATGGGGGGGACAGAGACATTGTGTTAGGGGAGATAGAGCACTCAGAGGAGTGTCGTAATTTCAGTTATTATAGATGTTGTAAGGTAGAGGAGGTCAGAAAAGTTATTCATAGGATGCGAAGGTGTAGGCGACTGGGCCTGACGAGATTTTAATGGTTTTTGGAAGTTTACTGGTGGGGCTGGTCTAAGGGGGTTGACTGAATTGTTTAATGGCATTTTTAAGACAATGAAAATGCCTGAGGCATAGAGATGGAGTACTATGATTCCTTTATATAAGAATAAGGGGGACATCCAAAGTTGCAACAACTATAAGGGCATTAAGCTGTTGAGTCATACTATGAAGATTTAGGAGAGGGTGGTCGAACGGAGGTTGAGAAGGATTGTGTCTATTTCGGAGAATCAGTTTGGATTTATGCCCGATCACTCAATGACAAAGGTAATTAACCTAGTACGGATACTGGTGGAGCAATACAGAGAAAGGAAAAGGGACTTACATATAGTATTCATTGACCTAGAGAAGGCATACGACAAAGTCCCTAGGAAGGTTATTTTGAGATGTTTAGAGGTGGGTGGGGACCCGATGGAATACATAAGGTTGATTAAGGACATATATGATGGAGCAAAGACTCAGGTAAAAATGGCGGGAGGAGATTCAGTGCATTTCCCTATCTTGACAGGGTTGCATCAGGGACCGACTCTTAGCCCATTTTTGTGTGCGTTATTAATGGATGTGTTGATACAACATATTCAAGGAGAGATGCTTTGATGTATCCTTTTTGCAAGTGATGTAGTTTTGATTGATAAGACGCGAGGGCTGTGAATGATAAATTGGAGGTTTGGAGACAAACCCGTGAGTCTAAATGATTCAGGTTGAGTAGGACCAAGACTAAGTATTTAGAATCCAAGTTTAATGACTTAAGTCAAGAGAACGAGGTGGTAGTAAGGTTGTATTCCCAGGTTGTTTGTAAGAGAGATAGTTTTAAGTATCTCGAGTCTATAATACAGGGAAATAGAGAGATTAACGAAGATGTCTCCTACTGTATTATGGAAGGATGGATAAAGTGAAGGGTCGCCTCAGGAGTGTTGTATGATAAGAAGGTGTCATCCAAGCTTAAAGGCAAATTATACAGAGTGGCAGTTCGTCCGGCCATGCTGTATAAGTAGAGTGTTGGACAGTCAAAAACTCCCACATTCATAAATTGAAGGTGGCAAAAATACAGATGTCGCATTGGATATATGGGCATACTAGGGGTGATAAGGTTAGGAATGAGAATATCTGGGAGAAGGTGGGAGCGACTTCAGTGGAGGACAAGATGCGGGAAGTTAGGCTGAGATGGTTCAGGCATATGATGAGGAGGGGCACAGATGCCTTATTTCGTAGGTGTGAGAGGCTAGCTTTGAATGGTTTTAGGCTGGGTAGGTTTAGGCTGAAGAAATTTTAGATAGAGGTGATTAAACATGACAGGGAACAGTTACATCTCAAAGAGGACATGATCCTATATAGGAAGGTATGGAGGACGCGAATTAGGTTAGAAGGCTAGTGCATGTGGGTGAGTCATAGCCAGTAGTTAGGAGAGCTTTGGGGTAGACGGGATGGTAATCTTAGAGATATGTTCATAGGTTGGATCTACTAGTAGGAGGGTATAGGGGTGGTGGGTGCCTTTGGTTCGTTAGTAGAAGGTATTACTTTGTGGGTGTCTTATTTCTGTTATTCCATCTTGTTTCATGATTTATTACGACTTTGTTTACTATTCTTTGTCTTGATTTCTATTGTATATTGTTCTATTACTATTCCTTATCTTATCTTAGATTGCTTTATTTTGAGCCGGGGGTCTATAAAAAACAACCTCTCTATTTCACATTTGAGGTAGTGGTATGGACTGCATATACTTACCCTCCCCAAACTCCATTTGGTGGGAATATACTGGGTATGTTGTTGTTGTTGTTGTACTTAGAAATATTATATAATATTTAAATTTTAAAAGAAATAAGTTTATAAAAGAATAGAAGTCTATTTAGAACTCTTCAATCATGAATTTTAGCTTCATCTTTAATTTAATATTAAATAGACTATACTTAGATATATTATATACTAACATTTAACTTTTAAAAAGAAATAAGTTTATTAAAGAGTAGAAGTATATTTAGAACTCTTCAATAGTGAATTCTTATTTTTAAACTTATAAAATAATAGTTATAATAGGGATAATGTATTTTTAAATTCAAATATTTCAATCCTTTAGTTCAAAAATTTTATTATATACAATTAAATTTTGTCCTATAAACTGCCAAATGACTTCTCAATAGTTTGTCACTTGGCTAATCGTGATGCTTCGTCCTCTACTTTATAATATATATATATATATATATATATATATATATATATAAATAGATAGATAGTAGGTTTAGCAAAGATATTTGTTAAAATAAAACGTAGTAAAAAAATCTATGAAGAAAGAAAAAGTGAAATGTTGCGGCTTATTTTATTATAAAAATAAGAAACTATCATCCCATGATATGTTATGTAATGCTTTTCACTTTCAACCGTAACTTTATGCTTACAAAAGTTGATCTTAGAATTTGCTCTTCTTTCTGCTTCATAAAGAGAAAAAAAGAATGCATTAGTTCCTTCATTGACTCTTGCTAGTACAATCAGGAAAAATTTAAAAGAGCACACAAATATTTTTGGAAAGTATGTTAATTAAGTTAGAAGACGTTATATAGCCAAGCAACAATATTGTATATTTCTATTTAAAACACGTATGCTTCTAATGAACAAATGTTATGAAAAGAAACACAAAACATTCTTCTAACAATTATTATTAGCACGATGAGATTTATAATTAGCAACATATTAAGCCTAGTAATGAAAATCAAAGACTCTACTCTACATGATCTGAAGATTTAAACACTAAACATGTATCTTTTACTAATATGGCTTTAAAACTTATAAAAAAGGAATGATCAAACAGGTAATGTTCCCCTCAAAACTTACTGGATTTTAAATGAAAGAATATTTAGATGCATGACTGTAATCTATGCTTCGCCAAAAGCACATAAAATCCACCTACCTGCAAAATGTTTATAACTCTTCATCAATTCATAAGCACCGACTGAATGTTTGAAAAAAACATAATCAAAATTTTTTTCCATAGAAATATTAGTGAATCATAATCAGACCTTTGAAAAATTTAGTTTCAAGTTTTGTTGTGTTTTATTTTGTTTTTTTTTTTTTTGAAAAATTGAGGGTGTGGAAGCAAATAGACAAAAGAAAGAGACATGTTAAAAAGGGGAAGTTACAATTTTACAATTCAAGAATATTAGTTTACTAATTATATATAAAATTGTAGAATAATTGTTATATAAGAAGACAAAAACTGACTTAGTAGTGGCAATTAAAAAGGAGCAGTCGCTACAAAAGAGGAGTTAAAAAATATTATCTAATTTGGAAAAGTTAGGCTAGTATTTTGGTATTTTAAAAAAATTAATTTTAATTAGAAATTTTAATGATATATATTGTTTTTTACGGTGCTGACATATGACAATTTTTTGTCTCTGTTATTAGATATAGATAGATAGTTAGTAGTGTTTTAGATAATCAAAAAGGCATTAATGATGTTCTTTCAATTTTACCTTTCGCTAATGACTAAACACATTACCATGCTCCTAAACATGATACAAACTTTCACTTTGGCACCTAAAGTGGATGGTGTTCATTTTAACACCTAAATTGGCCACCAATTGTGTCACTTAGCACCTTTTTCCCTATTGAAAAAAAATCCTAGGCTCTTGTTTATAAACTCATCCACGTCGATTTTGAATGCCGAATAAAACTCGCCAACTCATTTTTACTTTTCAAGTCAGCCAAAAAATCTAAAAGGGTGAAAGGGCAAAATTCGATCATTTTTCACATTTCTCGTTTTCGAACTTGATGAAAATCCTTGGTAAGGTTTTTGACCTTGTGCTATTTTTCTTCAATTTTGCTTGGATACATAGCGATAACTAACTAATAATCGTGTATTTTCCAAGTACAATGTTGCAATCAAGTTTTGATGCATTAGTATTTTGACTCTAGTTTAAATCAATTTTAAAGTTGATGAAACTGGAGATCATACTAAAGTTTTATTTTATTTTTATGTAATTTCCTTGACGTTCGAATTGTTTATTATAAGCAATTGAACTATTTGGTAGAATTTGCATATTTAAAATCTTTTGGGGGGTTTTTAATGATAAAGTTAAGGTTCTTGGGGGGATTTTAGGGATTTCATTGATTTAGGAATTTTTGAGGATTTCGCTAATAAAGTTAGGGTCTTTTTGCGCATTTCTTATTATTGAGAATCTTTTGAGGCAATTGTAACAATCGGTTTCATTATTACTGAAAATATTTGTGATGAAGGTATATGAGTCTTTTTCATCATATGTGTTAGGATCAATTCTTTAGTATGAAAGTGCATTTGATATGTATTAAGGTCATAAAATACCCCTAGAACAAAGTTAAGTTGAAAGTATCTTTACCGATTTAGTTTACCGCTAAGTTTAAACTATGGTCAAATTCAAATGAACACTCCTCCTACAATATAAGGAGTTGCGGGTCCTAATAGACACCAAATTAAAGATCTCTGAGTTATCTTTTCAAAACAACTAACAGATGATCAATCCACTTCCTGAATAAGAAGTTATGATGGTTTTACTGAAGACTATCCATATTGAAAAAACTAAGGAAGTTATGGCGGGCCAAGTCGCTATAGCGATGTTACTATAGTGACGTGTTGTCGCTATAGAGATGCTACAACATTTTATAACCTATTTTTGATGAGTTCCATTTACCAAATCCCAAAATTTCATTTGTAATCCCTAAAGGGGCAATTTTCTCTTGGAATGGGTGGAAATTCTTCGTTGAGGTAAGTTTCTTTCATCATATTCTTCATTTTTCAATCCTTTAATAGCCCAGAATCATTAGAACAACCTTTAATGGTGAAATTCTTAGGGAATTAAACCCTAAGCCTAGTATATTTTGGGAAAAACCTATAGGTTGGGTCAATATCACCTAGAATCACTTCTAATTTGTTAAGTAACAATCTTTAGCATGAATTAGTGATTCTAAAACATGAAAACGGATAGTTGGGGACCTTAAATTCAATAAAGATGGAACCTTGTATAAAGTTGTAGACCGTAAATAAGGGCAAAATTAGTAGGTCTGAATTCTTAAATTTTTATTTGAAAAGTAGTTGATTAATTACTCTTAGAGTTGTTATTGTTAGATGACTTAACCTTTGAAAATATGAAGAAGAAGAAAGATCATCCATGGCATAACTTAGTTGTTGTAACATCTTGGTGCTCGGGTAGGTTATGTTTTATGACTGGTAGACTATATCATATCCATAATGTAGATTTGATGGGGGAAATCATGCTTAGACCTGCGAGCATGAAGTTTGGATGGACAGAATTTAAATTTAAAGTAATAAGGACCTAATTGTGTTTTGATATGTTAATATATGAATCCTTGATGGTGATGTTTTGTGTTTATATGACTCTGTGGTGGATTGTAATGTGAATTATGTGGATATAGACAACAATAAAATGGTGTGAGCTCATGATCTAGTTATTTAGCCTAATTACCATAAGAGGGTGAACTTGGTATTATGTATGGTTGGAATATGAGATAATCTTGCTTAAGGCTAGTGCCGAGGACTGATTATGGTATAAGAAGGCAGTGATTTAACTTAAGGGCATAAGATTAAATTAGGCTAAGGATTAAGAAGTAAAAGGGATAAAAGTGTATGACTAAAGATACATTGTAAGATTAATAGAATTCAATAATTGGCTAATGAATTAGGTCTTAAACCTAGTCATGACTTGAATGCAAGGGTTTTTAGATAATGGAAAAATCTCTAGTTTTGGTATGAATAAAGAGGGATTGGATTAATGAATGAATTACTAGATTTTAGACTCTATTGGGTTGAATGTGTGCTAGATTTTAGACTCTATTGGGTTGAATGTGTGCTCCTAAAATGAGTATTTGAATTTAACGAATATGGCTTGATAATTCTTACTTGAATAAGCCAGAGTTTGGTCTTCATACATGCTATAATTTATGAAACCAATGATTTTTATATCTACTTTTGATTTAGTATGTTAAAGTATGATTGTTGTGTACAAGTATTAATTAACTCAATTTGACCAGGTATTTGGGTGGTTGTCTATTGTTGTAATAAATATTTAAGAAATGAAATTGATAAATGATATCCTAAGTGTTAATCACATATAATGAGATTATATTAATGACTTATTGATTGTATAAGTATGATTGCTTATTCTCATTATTGTTGGGATTGTTGTGATTTTAGTTATTATTGTGGGATGTACAAAAATTAAGACATCTTAACGGGAATGATTGATATGATTTAGTGGTTGGCTTGGATACCATGCCAGTATAGTACATGGATAAGAGTTCATCACCTGTAGATCATGACTAGTAGGCAACCATAAGACCCTTATCATGTATGTACAAGGTATGTATGAGTGTGATGGTACCTTGAGTTGATTGAGTATATGCTTATTGTTATTGTTGTTTATATTGGTTTCATGAGTAGATCAAGTTATATTGTGGTGGTTGTTGTGGGTTTCTTGAGTGAACCAGATTATATTGTCGCTTGATATATTTGGGATTCTTATATGGTCCAGTTACTTGTCATATATTTTGGGATTATTGTTGTTAGAGTCATGGTTTGTTGACTTGAAAATTATGATTTATTGACTTGAATAAGATTAGAGTCATGGTTTGTTAACTTGGATATTGTTAGAGATAAGGTTACTGATTTGGTCATAATTTTACTTGACTTTTTGTCTCTTTACTTTTACATGACTTAAGTTGTAGAGTTACTTAAAAATGCAAGTGTCGTAAACTGGGGTATTTATCAAACTATGTGTTTATAGTTGTATGTGCTACAAGGTGATGATTATTAATTATTTACCATGATTAATAACTATTGGGATCAAACAAGTGAGAGTTATTATGGATGACACTTGATGTGAAGGTGATGAATGATCAACTTGAATAAGAATAGAAATACTCTTAGTTAAAACAAGGGATAAAGATAGCATAAACAGATGAAGGTGTTCTGAACTAAATTATTATATACGTTGTTATGTTTTTGTAATTTCAATATTGTGTTTATGTGATCTGATCTTGTTCCGCCTATGATACCTACCAGTATGTTAGTTGAATTGACATTACTCTTGCTATACCCTTTTTTGATATAGTATTTTGTAGGAATTAGTGTTGGTTTCATGATTGTTACAGATAGGGATCTTCAACAGCTTCTACTCCTCTCATTCATGATGGAAGTTGGGTACAATCTTATCGTTCTTGATTTAGAAGCTCTATTACCTGTTTAGACTAGCTTGTAGGGGTAGTTACATTTCTGCACTTAATATTTGTAGTAAAAAAAGTTGTAATAAAGGTTTTTTTTCATTTAATAAAGACTTTCGCATGTTATGTTGAACGAGTGGTAAATGATTCTCCTATCTAGGTGGATTAGAGTAGGTGTCCTCACAATTCGGTAATTTAGGTCATAAAAATTATTGAGAAAATATAATGGATAATTTTATTTTGGCCAATTTTCATCATGGGAGGACAATTGTAGCCGACCCTAAACCTACTTATAAAGATGAATAAGATATCTTTGTTGTTGCTATTTGATAAAGGCCATTACAGTCTTATTGAGTTTCCATAGATCTTGGTTACATAAAAATTAAGGATTTTACTGTCAACATATAGATGGTGATGAGCTTGATATGTATGTTCTCCATGATAAAGAGCTTGAGGTTTTGACAAATCCAATTGATTTTTTAGAAAGACCAAATTATAATGACTCTTCTGATGAAGATGATGTAGGCAGTGATGGTAATGAGGATAGGTGTCACGACCCAAATACTGAGGGTCATGATAGCATTTATCGCGGATGATCCTTGACAAGTAAGTCAATCACTCAATCTGATACGAAAAGAAGAAATAACACCATAATTCCAAGGTAAGACTTCTAGAGTGAAATCACACCATAGATATAGAAAAATAGTCGAAGTCCGAATATCAAAATAATATCATAAATCATCCCAAAACCTGATGTCACAATGTAAAAAAATCTACATAGAACTCTAAGTGTAAATATACAACCCAAAAAGAACACAAGTCTGTCTCCGATACAAAATAAGACATAAACTGGATGGGATGGGGTAGGAGGTAATGAGTGGTAAATTTGTCACTCATTTATGTCCAAATTTGTGCACACTACTATGATTAAATCATATAAATTACGCAAATTTTCCATTTGAATGCAATGATTCTCATGGTTTGCAGGATTATAGGTAAATAGAAGAAAACAAGTGAAGTGAGCTTCAAAGAAAATAAAACGAGAAAAGTTAGTGTAAAAGCTGAAAAATTTGGAGCAAGGATTGACCCTCAGTTATTGTGATTATGGTCTAGGGTTGCAATTGCGACAAGATCAAACCAATCAAAATTGGCAATCGCAGTGGACTCACTACAATCGTGGGAGCTGCGATCGCGATCAAACAATGACGATCTCCATGGAGCCAAAAATAGCCCACAGGCTGAATCGTAATTTTCCACAGCTGGTTCCAATTCTCAAAAAGGTAAAATACTTTCACTTTAGAGACATCTTCTAACTAGAATTCAACTTTTTATGTGGAGAAGGGAAACACTATTGCAGTTAATTTTCCAAGTGATTTTAGTTTTAATTGAAGTTGAATTTAAGAATACCCCTTCTTTGACTTTTCAATGAAAGATTTGAATGTCGTTGAAATTGAGAATACCCTTGCTTTGACTCTTCAATGGAAGATTTGAATGTCAATTTGGGTATATTTCTTCTTTCAAACTTCATGAGTAGCTAAACATCTATCTTGGGGTTATGTGGAATAGGGTGCAAATGTGTGTGGGTCTTGATTGTTAGTGTAGATTCTTGATTAATGATGTTGGGTTTTACTAATACTTGATTGTTAAATTGGAATTTATGGGTGAAAACCCCAATTTTCCAAAATCCTACATCATTTTTTAAAGAGGGATATGGGCATTCTTTTAGATCCCACATCATCCTTGAGAGAGGGATACAGGTGACATGTATTTGTTAACAATAATTAGATGTTAGCTTATTCCTTTACACTGTGATAGAAATAAGGATAGATTGTGAATTTTCTATATATTGGGCATCTTCCTAGAAACAGGGATGCCCGATTAAGGTTTTGGATTGATTTGTTTGCCACACCCATGAGGTATTTAAATGATCCACGGGTGATATTTTGTTAATTGGTTGAAAGACTAACATCAAAACCCCTAACATAGCCTACCCATATAGGCATTAACTAAAGTTTCCATTTGATTCTCATGTATCCATGTACTATTTTCCCTTAGGAAAACATAATCCCAAGATCATTCTCCTATTGGAATTTCATCAACAATTGTTGTAATATCCCGTAATTCGACCTAGCTTCGATTTGTCCTTAGAACATCAAAGATCTTGCTTCATAGATGAATATATTTTTATCCCTTATCGTATTTTCAAGATTTTAACTTTCTATACTGTGGAAAATTGAATAATCTTTCCATCTATACCAAATTCTCCAAATCCGACACTCGGGTGAAGAGTTAGAGCCATTTTAGTAAGACAGTGTATCACCTGGCACTTTAGCGCATCGCGGAGCCAGCCAAAATGGCAATCGTCAAAATCTAGTGAACCTCCGTGATTATGGTGCGTCTTGTCAAGGCTCAATTTAAGAGTTGTCAATTTCTAATACACCAACGTAATTCCACCGCATCGCGGTGCCTTTTTAGTTCATAACCAAGGTGGCAACGCGATTTCCACTGCGTTGTGCCACCAACCAGTTTCTCAGTCGTCCAGTTTCTAGTGAGCTGGCTCGATTTCACTGTATCGCACCAACATGAAAAATTGAAATTTTAAAATTCCGCTATTTAATTCCAAGGACCAATTGGTAATTTCCTAAAGGCCCTAATCAGCCTATATACGGGATTTAAACCCTTAATAGCCAAAATTGCTCATTTTTTTCACTATTCCTCAAGAACAAAAGCATTCTCTCTCAAAAAAATAGAAAACCCTAGCCCCCAAGTTTCAAAAGCAATCTCAATAATCCCTTCAAGAGTCTTCAAGAACTTTAAGAATCTAGATTTCCAGGTATGTTAGATGTTGATTCTTGGGTTCCTTCTACCCAAGAAGTTCAAGAATCCCTTTTTAAATTATAAAGATTGATATTTATGAGTTTTCATGATTTATATGAATTGAGATTTGAAGTTTATGATGTTGTTGAGTTTTAATTCATGTTTTGGTTACAAAGTTCCAAACTTTGGTCCTAGTATGAGGTGAATTTCATGATATTCTTAATAAACCCTACAAGATGCATGTTTATTGATGTAACCATGTTAATTAGGTGTATTGAATGTTGTATGACCAAAGTATGCTTCCCATATGTTAGATAAAATGCTTGTATGAAGGAAATAGGGTCATTATAGCATCTTGACAAAAAACCCCAATTATGTATAAGTTCATGCATGACAAGTGTTTATTAAAAAGCCTTAGTGAATGACTTTGTTATGTTACATGCATTCTGATTAATGTGTATTCCTTATTGAATGAGTTATGAGACCACAACATGCCTCTTTATACAATTACATGTTTAAGACCTCCAAGTGCTTGAAGAAGTTGCCTCATTGATTGTATTGTGAATGATAGCCTATTGCCATGTTATGTACAAGTTATCATGTCATGTATTATTTATGTTATCGAGTCCTGGGGGTATTTATACCTGATAATTTAGCTGGTTGTCTAGATCCAATGTCAATTTTCAAGATAATCTTAGTCGTGTCAATCAGTAGAACTCAGACAGTTACAGAACTTAGGAAATCTTAGTGATCTCAGTATTAGTAGCATTCCAGCTTCAGTTCTATAATCAATTCAAAACTCAGTAGTATTTCATCAGTCAATGGAACCAAGTGAACTCAGTTTAGCTCAGTTAATCATTACGACCAGTAACAGATTAAGCTCAGCCTAGTACCGTTTAAGAATTAGTTCAGAGTCTTTCAGTTGGGAGTAAAATTCAGTACCAAGCGAGCCTAGGGATGAGAGCTCACCCATTAGATAGGACGGAGATCCCTAGAAGCAATCCCTAAGTTCCAGAACTACATATCCAACATAAGTATAAGATATTACCCGTTAGATAAGACTGACATACTCAGGGATCACCCACTAGTATAGGACTGATCTTAAGGGCCACCCGCTAGATTAAGACTGACCCCATAGCAGTTGTCCTTACCCGTGGCACGGTACTGACACCCTTCCAGCGGGGGTTATAGGTTGGATCCCAGTAGTTCAGATTCAGGGCATGTCAGTTAGATGACTACCTCCCACTGTCTCAGTTCAGTCTCAGTCTTCAGAATAAAACTCGGATCAGTACTACAGAAATCAGGACTATTAGATACAATCACTCAGCTCAGTAAATAACTTAGATAGTTCCAAATATTTAGAGATCACCTACTAGATGGGCTTGATCTCACATTCAGTCAATCATATTCACTATCGGTAGATTCAGAGATCACTCGCTAGATAGGCCTGATCTTAGATAAAGTCAATTAGTATCAATACCAAAAGATTTAGAGATCACCCGCTAGATTGACATGATCTCAGATATAATAAAGAAGTATCAGTAACCTCAGATATCAGTTATCAGTAGACCCAGTTATTAAGTATCTCAGTATTAGTAAACTAAGTAATCTGTGCTACTACGATTTCTCTTATAGTTTATGCATTCATGCATGTATCCTCATTCAGCATACTCGTGTATTCAGTCAGTATTGTTCATGCACACAAACCCTTGCATTTAGCCTTACCTCATCTAGCGTATTAGTATATTCAAAGTACTGATGCATATTTTTTTCTTGCGCTATGGTGTCTTATACCATAGGTTCAGAAGCACGAGCTCCAGAGCATCCTTAGCAGTTCAGACTCATCCAGCAGTAGTAGACTTAGCAGTGAGTCCTCATCATTTGAGGATGTTCCTTATTTTAGTATTGCATTAGATTCAGTATTTCAGTATACAAAGTTAATTGAGGTTTCATCCCATCAACTCCAAGTTCAGACAATTTAGAGGCTTTCAAACTAGAAGTCCAGACAGTTGTTTTAGTTTTGGTATTGATATATTTTATACAGTTGTAATTTAGTTTGAACCTTATGGCAAGTTTTCCACCAGTTTTCTGCATTTTTATAGTATATTATTCAGTTATTGTAGCAGGTACTAGAAAAGGGTTACTTATGGTCCTTCGAGATTATGAGCATCATGTAGCATCTGGGGTTCAGAATCCGGGGCATTACAATTGTTGCTCTAAATTGGTAGTTCAAGTAGATTTTATTTTGACAACCTTAAAACCATACCCTTCCCTTCAATTTTAATTTTTCTTACTTTATATTTACATTGCGGGTTGATCACGCTCAACTTACTCCATAATAAATGGGTAAGGCGATCATTATCAAGTATATTAGACCAACGTGAGATGGGGTCAAACCCTTGAGAAACGAATCTAGTATTCAAATCCTATGGGTGTTGAGAGCGTCTAAGTATATACCCATTGTATAAAGTAATGAAATACATGAATTAAAATAGGGGGATTGATTTGGAAGGTTAATTTACCAAAATATAATCAAACTAACAATTCAAGGCAACAAATGTGGCTAAGATTTCAATATGAGAGAAGTCTTAGGATTATGTCTTCCTATGGGAAAATAATGCATGGGCTTCTAACGATCGAATGCAAATTCTAGTTAATGACTACATGGGTAAGCTAAGTTAGGGGCTCTTGATGTTAGTTTGTCAACCAAACCTCAAGATTATCACCCATGGACTCTTTCGTATACCTCATGGATATGCCAAGCAAATCAACCCAATACCTTAATTAGGCATACCTATTTCTAGGAAGATGCTCAAGAATTAGCTAATTCTCAATCCATCCTTATCCCTCTTTCAAAGGATTATATAGGATCCAAAAGTATACCCGCATCCCTCTTTCAATGATGATGTGAGATTTTTGAAATTTGAGGTTTTCACCCATAAATCCATTTTGGAAATTTGGGTTTTTCACCCACAAATCCTAACTAAATCAAGCAAGCATTAGCAAAACCCATCACCAATAACCAAGAATCTGCACTAATAAATCATAACCCACATATATTTGCACCCTATTTCAACATAATCCTAAGATAAGTGTTTAGCTACTCATGATGTTTAAGGAAAGTAATATACCAAAAGGATCATTCCATGCTTCCATGGAAATTAAAATTAAGAGTAATCCAATACCCGACTTCAATTACAACCAAAACTACTTGAGAAATTAGCCACAATAAGTTTCCAAATTTGGTAGGTTTTGAATTGTTTAAAATTCAGTTCTAGTTGGGAATATACCCAAAATAGCAAGGTTTTTTCCTATATCGGATTTTAGGTCAATTCTATGAAATTACAAATCTGCCCCTTGGCATGAATCCGCATTTTCGTGATCATCACAGCTTGATTGCGATCGCAACTCCCGCGATCATGGTGAGTCTTTCGCGATTGCTAGCTCTGACTAATCTTGAATGGCCGCAATCGCGGTAACTGAGGTCAAATCCTGCTCTTGATTTTCTAGCTTTTGGACTTCTTTTCCCTTTTTATCCCTTTTTTAGCTCACTTTATTTATTTCCATCTCATCACCTATATACCTACAAAATATGGAAATTAGTGTATTTGAATGACAAAGTTGTCTCATTCATACCATTAAATTATAGTAGTGTGCACACATTTGGACGTAAATGAGTGGTATATTTACCAATCATCAACAGCCCCAACTTAAAACTTTGCTTGTCCTCAAGAAAGACTATTTCTCACTAAATATGCAAAGCAAATATAAGCCTATTTAGATGATCAAATGATCATAATAACTTCAAACTTGATTAACACCAACAAGTAACTCTCAAACATGGGTAAAGCTATTCTTATGACTCCCCTCAACGTAAAAAATAATCTCAATGATGAAAAGGACTTTAAAGAATAATAATGCAATAATCACTAACTCTCTAGAAGTGAGTCCCTACTGATTATACTCGTTTGCCTCATTTTCCAAAAAATGACAATTTCACTCACCTCAGTTAGTCTACATACCTCCTCATAAGAAGGAAGTCCCATTCACTAAATTATGTAATTGCAACAAGGGATTTAAGTGCAAACACCCACTCTCACAAAGACTCTCAATTCTAACAAGTAGCATAACCTATGCTTGCCCTTATTTTCAATCGCCACTACAATGAATACACTTGGTTGGAGATCTCGAAGGACTTATTCAAGCTTGTAACATAGGTTCGGAAAAGGGTATGATATCATTTGGGTACAAAGTGACAACAACTTCATTGAACATCTAAATCACACTATTTAACCCAATTTTTAACCATAGACCACTTACATTTGTTTCCAAAATTCACACATGCCTGCTTTTGCTACCTTGACTTACCCAATTCTTTGCAAGCATTTTCTTTTTGGTTATTTCTTTTTCACTCATGTTATTCCTTCTTTTGATTATTCCTTTCTTTTTTTCACTTTTTCAATTTCTCTCTTTGCTTATCATCATAGGCATCCACTTACATTATCATGGCCATAGGTCATCTCTACCAAACTTACCATCCCCAACTTAGGCATTTGGCCTCAATTTTCATTTTTTAAGTTTGAGGGTAGGGTTCAAAAGAGGGAAAAACTTTGAATGGTTCAAGGCTCGTAATGTGGTTGTCGAAGAAAGGCTTGAAGGCTCAAAATGGGAAACTAAGGATACTATTCTATGTACGGGTAGGCTATTTAGGATAAAGTGGGTTCCTATATTCACAAAGAAGGCCTAAGATCATTTCACCAACCAAGTATAATCACAATTAGCCTTGAGAGACTAATGGGGCAAGTTCTAGATGGTACAAGTATGAATGAGAGTTGACAATTGCGCTCACCGAACATGACAAGAAAACTTTTCAAGGAGGTTTAATTACAATTTCTACTAGAGAAAAATGGAGCATTTACCAATTTATTCAAGCTAAAGATTTTGGAGTCACAAAAAGAGGTAAGGTACGTTACAAAAATTTTTGCGTCCATGCCCTTGGTTTTCAAAAAAATATTCTTTTTGGATGGAGGGGGTGTTTGCTTTGCATTTTCACCACACATAATTTGATATTGATAGCACCAAACCAAGCCATCATCTTATATTTTGGATTTCATAAGGGTGAACTATATGGCTACACAAACTTCACCATAGGTATAAAGGTGATCCCAAATCCAAAATGCCATAGGTACTTAGATTTGCCTTGCATTTATGGCCCCGATGCTAAGGATACTCAGACTTCCTCTGCATCCATGGCTCATAACCCAATCCCGATGATTTTACCTTAAGAATGTCATCACTAAATATATCATAGGGAAAGGATCATCCGATATCATCATAAACAAGCTAAAAATAAAAAACTAAAAATGAAACAAGCAACTAATAATGAAATATGAGCACCATCAGAGTGCCTAAATATTACAACCCAAAATAAAAATAATAATCATTCAAATCAACATCAAAACATCCATAAATATCTCAATAATATAGGCAAAATAAATTAATACAGCCCCAACTAAAAAGGTTACAGTTACCTTACTACATAATCAATAAAGCATAACGAGAGTAAAAGGGTGCTCCCTATAACCACATCAAGAGTTGTTGTCTCTCTCAGATTCAGCATCACCTCTGGCATCATCAGAACTGGACCACTCAACTGGGGCCTCGTTATCACTATTAACTCTAGAGGAAGAAATTCTGTCTCTGGGTTTCAAGACCTTCTAAAGGACCTTCACCCCCTTCTACTTCTTGGTGAAGAATTTATCTCTCTTCTTCTCCCTTTTCTTCATCTTATCATATGAGACCTTGAGATTCTCGTGAGAATCAAGCAAAGATGAGTAGGCCCTCATATTCTAGCAATAGCGACTCCCTGAATCCTCTAATCCTCTAGGTACCTCTCATAATCAAACCAAGCCACATAGGATGGCGGGTGGTGGAAGACTCTCCTAGCCCCTGAGAAAACCCTGCTACAAGCTTCTTTATCTCCCTCATATCCATTGAGATCTCCATAAAAGGCCCTATTATAGATGGACTGCATGAGTCTGTGTCCTCATATATTGACCTGCCCAAGTTGATCTTCTTTTTTTTGCTCTTACTCGATGCTCCTTCACCCCAAATCTTGAGAGGACAAGAGGGGGTGTTTGGGCACACCCACGTATCTCCAGGGTGCTCCTCAACCTCGGATATCCTAAACAACTCAGTAATTAAAGAAGGGAATAAGAGGAGCACACCACTGTGGTTCTTGAAGTGCCTCATGTCTGAAATCACAAGCCGACCAACATTCAAAGGAATGTTGTCTAGTATACACGCAACTATCTGAGCTCGCACATCTAGAACAATAGTCATGTGTGTGCATGGAGAAACCCAACTACAAATAATACTCAAACATATCCTTGCCTCATTTGTGAAATCATTCATCAATATACCCCTCTTGGTGGTCACCCAAGGAACCTTTTTGACAGGACATAACTTTTTTGCCATCGAACTCCCCGATTCACACCCCTTTTTCTCGAATTGGCTCATGTCCTTATCAAGAAACCCATATAAATAATTAATTTGTTTGATCCCAAAGTGGACATTCTTTCTTCTAATCCGCACAACTGGTTTAGAGAAAGATACAATGCTAAGGTTAGCGTAGAATTCCCTAACCCAATGCTCATTTGCTCGGCAAGGATCCAAGGTAAAACAACTATTGCTGGTGGTTACCAAGCATGAATGGAATGCCAGAAGCTTCTCCAGCACTCTGTCTAAATAAATGTCTCTCTCTCCAGGAGCAATTTGGTTTTGGAGAGGTCGGCATAGTATTGATTGTGGCATTCTGGGGCCATGAACCGAGTTTCATCATATACTTTCATCTTGAACCTTAAAAACCTGAAAATCACACAATGGCATTAATTGTCAATATTTACATGTGAAAACTATGTTAAGTTATCAATTTAAGCTCATGGGATGGTGCCTTAGCAACTTATGTGCAAGAAATAGACTTAGCAGATTTTTAGTATAGGCTAAAAAATAGCCTCAGATGCCACGATCGTGGTAATAAAGGCTATTTTGACCAAAATTTTCAAACAATCAATTAGCCCAATTTCAATGCCAAATTGTTTCCCAAAGAAAAAACATACATTAAATGTAAAGAACATGGTTCCAAAGTACTCGATCGTTCCCTTATAACATGGAAAAACTAACATTAACTTATTTTGGGCATTTAATCGAGCACTTGGTGTGCACAACTAATTTTATCAAATTTTAAGCAAATTCGGGTACTCAAGGCTTTCCCAAATGTGTACATACCAATTACAACAAAGGATGACACCGCACAAGCATAATTAAATAAAGATTTGGCATAAAAATCACAATTCTAGGCCATTCCAAAGACATGAGTTCTAAGGACTAAATCTATTCATAAAAAGGAGATTGAACCAAATACCAGATTGAGGATACAAAAAGGGGATGCTTAAACAAGTTTGGATGTAATTTGAGAGAAATTTCAATAGGAAGTGTGAGGCGGAATGGGCAATTGACTAGTTTTTAAACCATTCATGATCGCGATCGTGGTCCAAGTTTTGTGATCGCGGTCAAGCAGCTACCGCATGGCACTGGTGCCGCGATCGCGGTAATTGAGGCCATTTTTGGTCCTCTATTTTTCCCTGCTCAGTCCACTGCACAAAGATTTATATTTTCTCCAATTCAACCTCATTCAAAACACCTTTTAGCACCATAATTTTATGGATCAATCACCAACAAAATAAAACCTACTCTACTAATAAAAAAAAATATGGGCCAGTTTCGTGGCATTGGTAGGTTGCCTGCAACCTGGCGCCTAATTTATCATCGGCATGAAGTTTTTCATCTTTTCCAGTTGGATCCTCAAGGGACCCATCATTCACCTCTATGTCAAAAACATTAATGACGGACACCACTAGTAGTTTCATAGGTTGTTTCTTGGTCTTGCATACTTGAAAGGACATTTCATCGTCTTAGATTTGAAATTTCATTTCTCCTAACTCCATATCAATAATAGCTCTTCCGGTTGCAAGGAAAGGTCAGCCAAGGATAATAGGTATCTCTTGGTCAACTTCACAATCAATCACAACAAAGTTTGCCAGAAGAATGAAGTGGTCCATCTTCACCAAAACATCAAACAAAACTCCAACCGATCTCTTGATAGACCGATCCGCCATCAAAAGCCTCATTGTTGTTGGTGTAGAAGTTCCCAAATAAAGTTTTAGATAGATTGCATAGGGAATAAGATTTATGCTTGCACCAAGGTCACATAAATCTTTTTCAAACTTGTGTGTTTCTATGGTGCAAGGGATTGTAAAGGTCCCAAAATCCTATTTCTTTTCTACTATAGCGCTAGTCATGATAGTGATACACCAATGGGTAATTTCTATGGTTTCACTCTCAACAAGATATTTCTTTGACATCAACTTCTTCATAAGCTTAGCATATCTTGAGATCTCTTGAATATCCTCTAGCAAATGGATATTAATTGATAGATTGCTATGCTTAGCAAGAAACATCTTAAGTCTGGCATTACCCTATTTTTTTTTGAAACTTTGAGGGAATGGGAGAGGACCATTCATGGTAAACATCGAATCACTTTGCAGTTCATCATTATCAACTACCTTCGAATGCCCCTCTGCATCAACCATGTCTTTCATTATCAATAGTTCTTTTTCATCTCCTTTTTATAACTTTGGAGCCTCTTCATTTGAATCAACCGCATGCTTATTCTTCATATTTTCTTATTCAATATTTGCCTCATTTTCAAAGTCCACTGCATAATCACCAAGGGTTTTTCCACTCCTAGTGACAATTGCCAATACTTAGGCATCATTTTTTGGATTTATAATGGTATCACTGGGAAGGCGCCCTTTTTGTCTAGCATTAAGTTGAGTAAAGATTTGGCCAATTTGAGTCACCAATTATTTAATTGAGGTGGATTGTGATATAACCATTTGGTTGATTTACAAAAATTTACCTTTCAATTCTCAGGTCATTTTATCGGTTCCCTCCACTCTCATAAAAATTCTTGTTAACACATCCCTGATCTTGAATTTTTTGGAATCAACAAAATTGGACTCTTTCACTTTTGCTCGATTATGAGGAGGCACATATCGATCATACTCTCTTTCATTATCTCTCCAACATGATCTCTATACCTATCATGACAATCCCATTCTCTTTTACGATCGGTCTAACCTTGGTTCCCATCTTGCCTCTGATAGGCCGCGCAGAAACCCACCAGATAGTTAGCAAAATACCAAATTTCTTCATCAAGCCTCTTAGTCTCTTCTGTATCATAGCCCTTGGATGCCATGGCATTCACCATTTTTGTGGGTGCACCTATCACATGCTTCGTTAGAAGCTCTAATTATGCCATCATTTTTGCCATGTTTTTCTCCCTCTCTTCATCTCTCTTCCTTTTCTCTTTATCAACCTAGGAGGTGGTAGGGGACCCTTTAGCTACCTCGATATCTCAGGTATGCCACCCTCAATTTTGCTTTGTGACTGTCTCAAGCAAGTTTGTAACTATATTATAAGACAGCTTCACAAGTACCACAATTTTGTTTGATTGATCCAAATCCCAATAGAAGATTTGGATAAGCATCTTATCAAGGAACTTATTGTTGGTACATTACATGATCTTTCCATTAAATCACTCCCATGCCTCATAAAGAGGTTCTCTATATAATTGATAAAAATTATTAATTTCATCACATAATTACAACAACTTGGATGGTGGGAAGTATCAGTCCAAGAAAGTAATGGTAAGCTTATCCCATAATGTGATTGACCTAGCGGGAAGAGAGTGTAGATACAACACTACCTCACTCGTTAGAGAAAATAGAAAGAGGTGCAATCTTATGGATTCTTGTGAGATGTGAGCAATGTCGAAGGAGGTACAAACTTCCATAAAATTCTTTAAGTGGAAGTTGTGGTCTTCATGAGCTTGCCCCCAAAGAGACCTTTTATTTGAAGCATGTGCAACATAACACTCCTGGCGTAGAATACCCCATTCCCTTGATTAGGTGGGATGCAAATGCCAGTTGCACATCCAAATGTATGAAATGCAATGAGGAGGATGAGGAGGATGATGTGATATATCCGAGGCTATCGTATAACCTCCGCATACACCTACCAACCACTGCTTTCGAGGTAGGACCCATGGGGGTTCGCAACACATATACAATCTAAATATCCATGTCTCCTCTCAAACTCATGAAATACGATAGAGAATTTTTAAAGGTGTCATATTTTTGTCAGAAAAATGTGTATTTCCACATTAGTACCAATGTCTCATGAATGTATGTATGATATGAGGATATGATGCTCACAACTAAACCCAAATGGAAATCTCAAACCCAAAGAATATACACGTACGTGAGCCAAAACTTTACTCAATAGCGCAATCATCTATGATCCACTATATGTCATGTACTATAAGAGTGAAATATGCAAGTAATATATTTCATTGATACCATATAAATCCTAACTTAGGCATTTATACCAAGAAGAAAACAACCAAATGTATCCACGAAGCCAATAATATCTGATAAGATCCCCACACAGGACACACAAAGTAATTATTGTCACAAACCATCAATAACAACAACATAAGTCCCCACTCGGGCACACAGTAGTAATAACCTATTTCTAAAATTCCTTCCCATACCCATAACCTGATTTTATATAAGATATTAACTACCCAGTGCAGTTGGAAGAAAGTTAAGCCATAACCTACCTCAAACAATGAAATCTTGATCTCATGCCTTAAATCACATATCCTTCTCCTCTCGAACGGCTATGAAACCAACTAAAAAATATAAATATAAAATATATGCATTAAAAGAAAATTAATGATACCCATATTGCCTATTTCTGAGTCGGGTTCAAAACGAACCCCCCAAATGGGCTTCTGAAAAGAATGGGTAAAATTGAATTTTTTGTTTATAAAATCTTTACTCGTGATTAAAGAAAGCCATAGAAAAAAATCAAAGTAAAAATGGGTTTAAATCAAAGTTTAATTTGAAAAACACTATTTTAGGCTTACGGGCCAAAATTCCCAAATTCTACTTTTGAAATGACAATATTAAATGTTTTAAATGACAAGAATCGAAGTAAAATAGTTACAATAGTTATTTGGAGCGTACCCGAGCTTGAAAATGGAAGAACTCGCCCAAAAACCCTTGAACTCAAAGCTCAAAACCCCAAAAATAGAAGAAAATGAGTTTTTGTACTCCTAGGTATGACATCTTAAGTGGTCACCACCACTAAAGCGGAAAAGTACCGCTTTAGCAGTACCCGTATACAGCACAATCCACTTTAGCAGACAGGGGCCTCTTTAGAGGCCTTTCCTAAAGAGAACAATGATCCCATTGAGAGGCCACCCTAGCTGGGGCACCGAGTAGCTAAAGTGTAATAATTAGTAATTAAACCAAATAGAAATCTGGTATTGGAGTAGAAAGTTATGGTAGCTTTACTGAGAGGTGTCAGAACCACCCAAGTGCGACAGGCAGGTTGACAGATCGTCGAGCTAGCAATGGACCATCGCCTAAACAATCACAACTAAGTCAGTAAGTCAATCTTCTAGCTAAGGTGCAATGGATAGGTTAACGGACTGTCAAGCCAGCGACGGACCATCGCTACTAAGGTAGTGAGTCCCTATTCTAGCCCAAGTGTGATGGTCAGAGCGACGGACCGTCGAGCCAGCGACGGACCGTCGCTACTAAGGCAGTGATTCCCTATTCTGGCTCAACTGCGATGGTCAGAATGACGGACCGTCGAGCCAGCTATGGACCATCGTATGAGCCATCGCAGAGCTCGTTCAGCAATTTAAAGCCATTTTTAAAAGGTTATTTGGGTCTTTTTTCACTCATTTTAACCCCTAATTATACTAGACAATAACTCACAACTTCATTATTCATTCACTATATTTAATTAAGGTTTATCTCAAAGATCAATCTCTAAGAACAAGAAACCCTAGGTGCTTAATTCCAAGTCAAAAATTCAAGCTTTCCTCCACAAATCTTTAAGAAATCATCCACCCAGGTATGTCAAGTGTTCATTTATGGATTTATTTTATCCATAAAGCCCAAGAATCTAATTTTAAATTATAAATTGTGATGTTTATGTTGTGGATAGATTACGATCATGTTGATGTTGTGTATGATACCCAAGTTGGAATCGTCAAATATGTTTGGATTAATTTATGCTAGCATGTGGATTGAAAATCTACTAAATTATATTGATTTATGCAACCATGATGAATTAATTTAATGTCCAAGCTTAAGCTTATAGTTATGCATGCAAGGTGTTTGATAAAATTCCTAAGAGAATAGGAAACATGCCTTATGACTCAATTGTGACCAAAATGATGAACCTATGTTTCACCCTTAAGTTCAAATGACTCCCATGTTATTGTTATGGTTTATGATGGATTGATGTAATGATCATGAGATTAAGCTTATGAAATTATGCTATGTATACATGGACTTCTATTCATATGTGAGCTTATGGCATGCAAATACTTCATGAATATCCTCGATGATTGTACTATGAATTGTTGACTATAGTAATGTGTAAAGAAGTGTCAAGTCTTGTCAGTTTCATGCTATTGAGCCCTGGGGGTACTTGTACCCGATAATTTAGTTGTGTGCCTAGAGCCAGTGTCATGTTTTCAAGATACTCTCAGTCAAACCATGTGCAGTAGCATTCAGTCAGTCTCATGACTTAGGAAAACTCAATAATCTCAGTAATCTTAGTAATCTCTGTCAGTTATCAGATCTCAGTGATACTCCGTCAGTTAACAAAACTCAGTAAACTCAGTCCATTTAGTTTAGTATAATTAATTCAGTGTCTAATCAGATGGGAGTAGGATTCAGCACCGAGTAAACCCAAGGATGGGAACTCACCTGCGAGTAGAGGGTGTGATTCTTAGAAGCAATCTTTGCATTCCAGAACCATGTAGCCAGCATAGGTTGAGACATCAACACTTTTAGTTGAGAGTTGATGAGGTGGATCAACACTGCCAGATGAGGGTCCCACCATTCTCCTTTGGGGACACTGCTAGATGAGGATCACTCACAGCTTGTCCTTACCAGTGGCACGGTATTGACCGCCTTCTAATTGGGGTTACAGATTGGACTCCAACTCAGCTATAATATCTTATTAGGGGCATGTCGGTTAGATAACTACTTCCCACAGTTACAGTCTCAATCTCAATCTCAGTAATAGAACTCAGATAGTTATACAGAATTCAGGACTGTCAGATACAGTCACCCAATTCAGTACGAAACTCAGCTAGTTCTATCAGAAATAGGACTGTCAGACACAGTCATTTAGATAATAGTACCACATTTATATGAAACCTATGTTATCAGTATTCAGATTTAGTAATGTCTTGATCTTAGATACAGTTCACGTATTCATACATGTATTCTCACGTTCATGTTATTTGGTCAGCTAGTATTGTCATTCATATAAACCCTTAGATTCAGCCTACCTCACTTGTATACTAGAGCATTCAATCGTACTGATGCATTTGCGCTATGGTTTTTTATACCATAGTTTAGACGCATGAGCTCCAGAGAATCAGTAGCATTACAATCTCAGCAGTCAGAGTTTACAGTGAGTCCTCATCCTTCGAGGACATGATCATTACTTTATTATGTCATTACTTAGATTATTTTAGTAGTTGGAGTTAGTTGGGGACATGTCCCATCAACTCTTTATTCAAACAGTTCAATTTTAGAGGCTTTCAGACTACAATATATTTAGATAGTTTATTTCAGTTCATGTTTTGGTATTGATATATCGTACTCTCAGATAGTATGTTTTATCTATTTTGAACCTTATGGCATGTTCCAATCCATTATTTCCATATTTTACATAATGTCATACAGTATACAGGTACATATATCAGTCATGAATTTGCTTGTGGTCCTTTGGGGTTATGAGCATCGTGTAATATTCTGGGTACTAGATTTGAGGCTTTACATAAAGTGACCCAAGTGGCACTTTAGCAATTACTCCAGCTGGGACTTGGAAAATTTCCAAATCTCTATCGACCACTTGGGATTCATCTAAAATCTCGAGAACGCAAATGAACTATGCTACCCTATCAAATTAGACGCTCCAAACTGAATGGCGATATTAGATTTTCAAAAAAAGTTAGTTTTCAAAAAATTTGCCCCTGCGGCCCTATTTTATAATATTTTGAATCAAGAGTCAAAATGAGATATAAAAGTCATAAAATCACACAAACCAAACTACCAACCCAAAATTGACTTTTTGGATCTGTTGGCATAGTCCGTTTTGTTATCCGACAGACAAAACAATAAATGTTGATCGAAGTCAATTATAAAATCTTTTTAACCTCAATAAACCACAAACTCGCACAAATTGCACCTTAATGCATTAAAACCGTGCCAACTTTCCCACACCCTAGAAATATCACATAGCAACGGGAAGTGGTGAAATAGCCAAACCACATAAAATTGAATAATTCACAACGATCAAGTCATTACATCATCCACCACTAAGAATCTAGTTCATCCTCAAACTATAGGCATGAAAAATACCTGTATAAAAGAAAAACTAGGGAGAACTACCACGCATATCAGACTCGACCTCCCAAGTAGCCTCATTTATAGGTCGATGCCTGTACTGGACCTTAACCACCAGAATATCTCTAGAATGCAACCATCTAACATCCATAGCAAGGATGGAGACTGGATCCTCAACAAAGGAAAATGTAACGCCCCGAATCTGGTACCCGGAATGCTACATGATTTTCATGACTCCAAAGGATCACAAGCTAACCTATGACTGATATCAGTACCTAAACACTGCATAATATACTGTATAAATGCAGAAATAAAGGCTGTAGGGCCATAAGGTTCAAAACTGAGATATATTATCTATTAAAATATAACATCTGGGTGGGGTATGAAATATCCAAAACAACTAAAATAACTGTCTGAACATGCTATTCTGAAAAGTCTCTAATTGTCTGAATAAGGAATTGATGGGACATGTCCCCAACTAACTCCATCTACTGAAAGCTAAAATTAAATTATTGAAATAACTCATAATATCATCCTCAAATGATGAGGACTCACTGCTAAACCTAGATGCTGCTGATGCTTTGGAGCTCGTGCTTCTGAACCTATGATATAAAAATTCCATAGCGCTAATGCGTCAGTATGATTGAATGTACTGGTATACATGTGAGGTAGGCTAAATGCAAAGGGTTCAAATGCATGAACTATACTAACTGGCTAGATAACATGAACGTCAGAATGCATGCATTAATACGTAATAACTATAACTGAGATGGTGATGACATGATTACTGAGCCTGAGTGTTCATAACGTAAGATACTAATAGTTGTATAACTAAAATAACTTATACTGAGCGACTATATCTGACAATCTAGTTTCTGATAGAACTAGCTGAGTTTCGTACTATTCTGAGTTGACTGTATCTGACAGTCCTAAATTCTGAAGAACTATCTGAATTCTTTTACTAAAACTGTATGACTGTATCTGACAATCCTGATCGTGTAACTGAAACTATGGGAAGTAGTTATCTAACTGATATGCCCCAAATAATAGCAATATAGCTAAGTTGGGGTCCAATCTGTAACCTAACTGGAAGGGTGTCAATACCGCGCCACTGGTAAGGACAATTTGTGTGTAACCCTCATATAAAAAGTAACTCTAGTGTTAACGATGGGAACCCTCATATAACAGATTAAGCCACCTCATCTACCCTCCTATAATAGGCTACGATGTCTCAACCTACGTTGGCCATGTAGTTCAAGAATACAAGGATTGCTTCTAAGAATCACACCCTCATATAACATGTGAGTTCCCATCCTTGGGTTCGCTCGGTGCTAATTCCTACTCCCATCTGAATAGACACTGAACATAATTAACTGAACTGGACTAGACTGATTTCATGGAGTTCTATTGAGTGACGGAATACTACTGAGATTTCTGAATTTACTGAGATTTCCTGAGTCATATGACTGACTGAGTTATATGGATCATGGCTTGACTAAGGATATCGTGAAACATAACACTGGCACTAGATACACAGCTATATTTTTTGGTTACAAGTACCCCCAGGACTCGATAGAAGGAAACTGACAAAGCATGACTTTCTTGAATACATGGCCAACTTCAACAATTCATACTACGACAGTAGGGGATATTTCATGAAGCACATGGTTATCATAATCTTGTATATAGCTTAGAATGCACATGATCATATCTTAACTTCATCATTTTAATAGCATAATTATATCATCACGCAATTGTATTACACAATAATCCTTATGGAAATCATTTTAAACATAAGGGAACACGTACATTTATAACTTGGGTCACAGTTTAATATCAAGCATAATTTCTATCCTCCTAGGCATTTTATCAAACACTTAGACTGCATGATTTAAGGCTTAGGCATGAGCATGAATTTAATACAACCTAACTTCGTAATCCCACCCAATTTCATGATTTCAGTCCACATATTAGCATAATTTCATAAATACATAATAAAGGTTCCATCTTGGAATTCATACAACAACAATACATGAATATAATTCAGTTCCTAGAATGAATATCACAATTTGTAATTTAAAACTTGGTTCTTCGGCTTCATGGATAAAAGGAGTCCATGAATGAACACTATGCATACCTTAGATGGAAGATTCTTGATGATTCATGGAGAAATTTGCTTGGACTTGGATCCCCAATTGAAAACCCTAATGTGTTCTTGAGAGGATCTTGAGGGAAGTGGCTATATTTTGGTGTAAATGGGGCTTAATCTCATGTTTTTGACTTATATAGGGTGGGAGAATTACCCCTTTTCTCTTAAAAATGAAGACATTTAATGAATAAATAACTGAGCATCGATGCTATGGGTGCTGCGACGCGTTGAGGGTTTCAATGCTATACCTGATGCGGCGCACCGTGAACACGTCGAGCCTCAGTTATTTTGGCTCTGGCAGTCTATACAACTGGTGACCAACGCAATTGGCAACACGGTGTGCCAAGATCGCGTTGGTCCACTATGTTGGACTTCCAAACTTGCTTGAAACGAGTTTTGAAAAATCCAAAACTTGTTCGAAAACATCTATTGACCTTCCTGATCATGAATTAACAAGAATATAGACCATTAATGGACGTTAAGGTGGCGAAATAAATTTTCTAACTTTTGAAGGCCAAAATAATGCTAAGTCTGGGCACCCAGCAAGAATTTTCTAAGTCTGTGACCCCCTTGACAAGCTTAAAGGACTGAATTAAGCTTAAGTATTTTACGGGGTCTTCCAGAAAATCTCTTATATAACTGTACTAAATCCCAACGAATGACATGAGACTTATCCAGAATATAATGTTGAAGCATGGATACATGAAAAACTAGATGAACAGCTGATAAATTTGGGGGCAGTGCTAACTCATAATCCATATCCCCAATAGTTCAAAGAATCTCAAAGGATCTAATATACATGGGGCTAAGTTTGACCCTCTTTTTGAACCTCATCATGCCCTTCATGGGCAAAACACAAAGAAAGACTTGATCACCAATACTAATTCTTAAGGCACGAAGTCTACAATCTGCATAGAATATTTGCCTACTCTGAACGGCTCGAAGTTTATCCTGAATAACCCAAAATCTTTCCAAAAACTCATAAAGCAAGTCCATATCTCGAGGTCTAATCTCCGAACCTCAAACCAACCAACTAGAGAGTGACAATGCCTACCATAAAAAGCTTCGAAGAGAATTATCTCAATAATGAATAGGTTGTTATCATTATACGCAAACTCTGCCAAAGCTATATACTTATCCCACTAATCTCCAAAATCCATGACACAAGTGTGGAGCATATCCTTCAAAACTTGAACAATTCTCTCCAACTAACTATTGGTCTAGGGGGTGAAAAGTTGTGCTAAGATCAACTTAGGTACCAAAACTCCTCCTGAAATACCTTTCTAAAGTAAGTTGTGAAAATAGAACCTCTATTTAAGATATTAGACACTGGTATACCATGGAGATGAACTATCTTACAAATGCAGATATGGGCCAATCTTTCAGCACTAAAAGAAACCTAAATAAGAATGAAATGAAAAATATGGTCAATTGATCCATAATGATCCAACCCAAACTCTATTAGAACCAAAAGAAGTACGAGGAAATCCAATCATAAAGTCCATAGTAATCCATTCCCATTGCTACTCAGGAATAGGTAACCTCTAAAGCAACTAACATTTTTAAAATGCTTGGCCTTTACCTATTGGTAACATAGGCAACGAGCTACAAAATCTGCTATATCCTTCCACATACCACCCTACCAATAGTGTTGTCTTAAATCACGATACATTTTGGTCACTCCTGAATGAATGGAATACCTAGAACAATGAGCCTTCTCTAATATCAATCTCACCCGATCGTAGTCTCGGCACACATTCGGCCTCAAATCCTCAAAATACCATCTGGATCAGGTAAGGCTTCCTTAGCCTCACCACCAAACACCTTATACCAAACTAACCTCAATCCAAAATTATTAAGCTAATGGACCCGAATATGCTCCATCAGAGAAGATCTAGCCTTCAACAAATGCCAAAACATACCAAAGTATCAAAATATCAAGCCTAACCATCTGGTTTGCCAAAGACTGAACCTATAAGGCCAACTACCTCTACTGGGTCAAAAGATGTTCCAAGCTACCCATATTAGTCGACTACTATCTCCAGGGATCCACAAGCATATTTGTCTTACCCAAATAATAAAGGACCATAAGGTCATAATTCTTTGGCAACTAAGTCCCTTGTTCAACTATTGATAATCAATACACATACGCATAGACCCATCTTTTTTCTTCATAAATAAGACAGGCCCACCCTAAGGCAATAACTCCTGCAACTGATCCATCAATTACTTCAACTCTACTGGGACCATCCTATAGGGAGGAACTAAAATAGACGTGGTGACTGCCTCAACATCAATAGCAAAGCCAATATCATGATCCAAAGGCAAATCCGTGGGACATCCATGAACTCGCAGACAATACAGAGAAAATCTAATGAATCCGATAAAGCAACACTAGTATTATGAATATAGGCCAAATACGACAAACATCGCATCTTAACCAAGCAATGACACGTAGAAAAGATATAACTCTCTTTGGCCCCGAATGAAACATACCCTTCCAAGCTATCCTTTGCATACAAGTCATTGCTAAAGTCATGATATCAGTGTAACAATCTATAATAGCATGATCAGGAGCTAAACAATCCATACCCATGATGACATCAAAATCTACCATATCTTGGATGATCATATCTAACCAAGTCTCACACCCAACAAAGGTCACAACACAAGATCAGTACACCCAAACCACTACTGAAGAGTCTCCTACAGGGGTAGATACATGGATCGGCACAGGAAAAAGCTCACTAGTAGAATCAAAACTCAAAGAAAAACATCCATACATATAGGAAAAAGTCAATTCCAATCAAATAACTTAGATACAGATCTAAAGCAAACAGGGATGAATCCTATGATAACAATGTTAGAAGACTTTACCTCTGGTCTAGAGGGTATAGCATAGCACTGTCCATGATCATTACCTGACTGAGTAGCTCACGACCACCACTAAGGGCACCACTACCTCTTCCTTGGGCACCTCTAGTAGTACCTATACCTCTCTATGGGACACCTCTTAGTGTCGATATAAGAGTAGGTCTAAAAATATAGCGAATATTCACACACATAGCAAATTTTGTAGACTCAGTATAAGGCGATACGACTGAGCTAGAATGACCATTATAGAACGACGCATGACCACCTAAGGTTGTTGAACCAAAACACCTACTACCTAAACCTTGTAAGGAAACCTGCACTGGTCTGCCATAATACCTGTGGGAACCTCTAAAATTTCTACCTCATTAAACTCGCCTGATGGAGCACCCTGTTGACACCTCTTTAAGAGGCTTGAAGAATAGATTTAGTCATCTTCACATGACCCACTCTGAAATGATACCCCTGACACTATTATCTGGGAAGTAGACAACTAAAGAGAAACATCTAATCCATCCACGAACTTTTGAATCTTCTCATACTCGATGATAATACTAGCAATAAAATATCTGAATAAGTCATGAAAAAGTTCCTCAAACTCTACAATAGTCATAAAGCCCTTTTCTAAGTGATAAAACTCATCTCTTATCTGATTCCTCAAACTGTATAGCACAAACCTGCCTAAAAAGGCCTCAATAAACTGATCCCAAGTCATCTCTGGGGAACCCAGAGGCCTTCCACTAACAAGTGACCTCCACTAGTCCCTAGTTGTATTTCTCAACTGGTAGGTAGTGTAAGCAACCCCATGTGACTCAAGTGATCCAGGGTTATCCAATTTTTTCCAATCAAGAACTCATAGGCATACACCCAAGTGAGTGAATCTCTCAAACCTTTTATGATCCTTAAAAGACATAATTATACCTATGACAATAGAAGGTATAGTGAAATTGGTTGGCTGAGATCCTATCTAAGGTGGTAATATATATAAAGGCTAAACTCCTAATCTCAGAATACCATACTCGGATAAAGGCATAGAAGGAGGAACAACACTTGGAGTATGCAGAGTACCATCATTAAATATCGATACCACTAGAGGATCCATACTCAAAGTCAAAGGAACACCATAGGTAAACTCTAGCACAAATAGAGGTAAAACACTCAAAGTGGGAGGAACACCAGGCACACTCAAAGGGACACCCTCCAAACGAGTCAGCAAACAAATTAATAACCTCTTTAAGACTAGGGTAGATGAACTATGTGGAACTTGAGTAGGTCCATATCTATAACATGCTCAACCTGTGGCTCAGATATGATCTCTCTAGTGCAACCTCTAGAAGAGGCAGATCCTTATGTTTGTCCTCTACCTCGGGCACATCAAAGACTCATAACTTGCCCCCTATACTAGACTCTCTCCTTAAATGATAGCTCGGCATCCCTAGCCTCTCAAGATCTAGTCCTCACAATCTGTATAGAAAAGAGTGAAACATGATTTAGAACACAGGGAATGAAAGATTTGCACAATAAGGAATAAAATAAGAATTTCCTAAAGATATCTTATAGCCTCACAAATATAGATACCGATGTCTACGTATCAATTTGGGAGACTCTATCAGACACCATGTTCTTATATTGATGATACCAATGAACTTGGTTACTCTGATACTAATTTTTCACAATCCAAATAATGAATGTCATGGTGAAACTTATCGTGGCTAGGCCTTGATAGGTAAGTCAATCACCCAAACTAATATGAAAAGAAAAAACAACACCATAATTCCAAGGAAAGACTTTTAGAGTGAACTCAAACCATACATATACAAAAATAGGAGAAGTTTGAATATCAAAACAATACCATAAACCATCACAAAACCTGGTGTAACAATGTAAGAACAATCTTCATACAACTCAGAGTCTGAAAAATACAACTAATAATCTAAAAAGAATACAAGTTTGTCTCCAAATACAAAATGAGAATAAACTAGATAGGATGGGGTAGGAGGTCAACTCTGGAATCATAAAGAGGCCACTACCTTGACTGTATAAAATCAATGCCCCAACTCAGTTATCATGCGATGAACTCGTACCTGGATCTGCACTGAAAGGGCATAGTAGGAATGAGTTTGGTCCACTTGTACTCAATATATATCATAAGCCGACTAAGTAAAGTAGAAAATAAGGTATATAAAAATATAATATGAGCACATCACTTGCAATCAGAAAATATCTCAAATGGTAGCTTACACAGTCTCTACTAACAGTTCTAAATATATCACATAAACCAAACAAAAATACTAAAATAAATAGATATACATCAAATCAAACACGAAAGTACAACACTAAAGATGCACAATGTATGAAATGCAATGAGGGTGATAATGATGAAGATGTGATATGTTTGAGGTTATTGCATAATCTCTATATACACCTACCGAGCACTACTTATCTCCATCTCGTAAACTACGACAGAGGGTTTTTGAAGGTGTGATATTTTTGTCAGAAAAACTAGTATTTCTATAGTGGTACCAATATCTCATGAATGTATGTATGATATGAGGATCTAATACTCACAACCAAACTAGAATGGGAATCTCAAATCCAACCAATGTACACGTATGTGAGCTAAAAATTCACTTAATAGGACAATCATACATGATCCAATATAAGTCATGTACTATTAGAGTGAAATATACATGTAAAATATATCATTGATACCACATAAATCCCAACTTAGGCATTTTTAGCAGGAAGCAAACAACCAAATGTATACACAAAACCAATAATATCATATAAGACCCCCATATAGGCCACACATAGAAATTACTATCACAAACCACCAATAATAACTAAATAAGCCCCCACACAGGCACAAAATAGTAATAACACTATTTTCATGATTCATTCCCATACTCGTAGCATGCTTTTATATAAGATATTATTAACTATACAACCTAGTTTAAAGAAAGTTAAACCATAACCTACCTCAAACAATAAAATCCCAGCCTCATACCTTTAATTACGTAGCTTTCCCCTCTTGAACAACCTTAAAACCAACTAAAAACATACAAATATAAAATCTACGCCTTAAAAGAAAACCAACGATACTCATATTGCCTATTTTTGAGTCAGGATCAAAACAGACACCGAAATAGATTTTCAAAAATAAAGAGTAAAATTGGAATTTTGATTTATAAATACACTGCTCATGATTAAAGAAATTCATAGAAAAAAACCTAAGTAATGGGTTGAAATCGAGGTTTAATTTGAAGAAATACTATTTTAGGCCTTTAGGGTCAAGTCTCTAAATTCCACTTTTGAGATCACAAAATTAAGGGTTGTTGATGACAAGAATCGAAGTAAAATAGTTGAAATAGTAATTTGGAGCTTATCCAAGCTTGAAAATGGAAGAACTCACCCAAAAATCCTTGAACTTGAAGCTCAAAATCTCAAAAATGGAAAATTTTAGAAAAAAAAAAGTTTTTATGCTCCCAAGTATGATTGCTTTAGTGGCACTTGACCTCTTAAACAATTACCGATAATAAGGTCAAGTGTTGCTTTGGTAGTACCCATGTGCATCATGGTTGACTTTAGATAACAAGGGGCACCAAAAAGAAGCCTCCACTAAAGCGGACAAGGCTTCGCTTTAGCGGCCCCCAGCTGGTGAGATGGGTTTCAAAAGCGACCAGCTAGCCGCTTTAGCAGTTACACCAACTGGGACTTGAAATTTTTCCAGTTTCCATCGGCCCCTCGAGATTCATCCAATATCCCGAGAATGAAAATGAAATATGATACCCTATCAAATTTGATGTTTCAAACTCAATAGAGACATCAAGTTTTCAATAAAGGGTTGTTTTCACAAATTGACCGTTGAGGCCCAATTTTATAATTTTTCGAATCGAGGATCAAAGTAAGATATAAAAGTAATAAAATCACACCAACCACTATACCACTCCAAAATCAACGTTTCAAATCTATTGGCACTTTTTGTTTTTCCATCTGATAGAAAGAATAATAAATATTGATCAAAGCTAATTAGAAACTCTTTTCAATCTCTAAAAACTACAAACTCACACAAATCACATTGTAATGCATCAAGAACCATGTCAACCATCCCCATATTATATAAATATCGTGTAGCAACCCAAAATATGGGTAAAATTGTCAAATTACATAAAAATAAATAGTTCACAAAATTCAAGTCATTACAATAGGGGGCTTAATTCAAATCTAACTACTAATAATACAAATCAATCAAGTAGTGAATCATATGGAGGTGAAATCCCTGATGAGGAAACATTGACCCAGAGTTGAGAGCTTTTAAGAATGAAAGTAGCAGAAAAAGAAATCCTAGAAGAAAATCAAGAGACCTTGAAGAAATATCAATAGGTAAAGTTGGTATTGACAAAGATCTTTAAGACATTGGCAAAAATAAGAAATATAGATATGTGGGTAGATTAGGAGGTGAAGAAAAGTACATTGATAGTTTAGAATATGACAATATTGATAGCACTAATTTGCTAGATGACAAAGTTGTTGTGGTGTTGATTTATCAAGAAATACAAGTGAAATTAGGTATGATGATGAATATGGTGTTGTTATTTTTGAATTTGGAATGATTTTTAATGGTATTAAGAAATTCAGAAAAGCTTTGGGAAGGTATGTAGTAGCGAACAAAGTTTAGATTATTTTAAAACCTAATGAAGGTCATAAAGTAAGGCTAAATGTAAATTTAAGACAAAATGCAAATGGTTTTGTTATGGTACACTTGATAGAGATTTTGGTAATCTTTTAATCAAAAACAATAATCATATGCATAAATATACTATCTTAAATAGAAAAAGATATATATATATATAACTAAATTTGCTACCAACGGATTTAGGGATGAAATAACTAAACAACTATCTTTGAGGATCAGGGAAATACAAGAATTGTGCATGGAGAAATTTAAATTGTATATGGGTATAAATATTTGTTATAAGGCGAGGTTACAAGTTTGAAGAGAATCTTTGGCGGACTGGAATATGAAAATTTCAAGATTATGTGATAATGTTGAGTTCACAAAATAGAACAATCTGATAGTTCTATTTGGTTAAGGATGGAAAGAGAAACTTTCTCAGAAAAAAATTTATTTATGTATTTCTATGTTTGTTTGGATACATTGAAGAAAAAGTGGATGAAAGGATCTATAAGAATTATAAATTTCGATAGATGTTTCTTAAAGGGTACTTATAAAAGGAGCTTTTAGTAGCTCTTAGAAATAATAGAGACAATCAAATGTTTCCTATATCCTAGGAAGTTGTGGACAAGAAAACTAAGCATAGATGGAGTTTTATTACTAACTATTTGAAAGAGGACCTACAGTAAGACACTGGAGCAGGTGTAGTTGTCATGGCTGATATGCAAAAGGTAAATTATCGATTTTTTCCTTAACTATTACATAGTTGAAATACTTAATTTCTTGATCAAGTATTTAACTATTTTTTTGTTACGTAGGATTTTCATGCAGTTTTTTCTGAGTTATTACTAAATGCTAAAGTAAGAATGTGTGTTGGATACATCTGGTCCAACTAGAGTCAAGACTGGAAGGGATAAGAGAGGAGAAAATGATTTTGGAGATGTTTTAAAATAAGTTTTAAAGTGAAGTTCAAATAGAAACTTGATTACATTAGTATGCTTGATAGACAAAGTAAAGATATTAAAGCTGATTTATTGCATTATACTAGGGTGTCACGGGTTAGGGCATACTTATAAAAAATATTTTGAAATGTGATGCTATTGAAAATAATGTATGTAAGACTTTTAACTCATGGATCTTATCTAGTAGACACAAATCTATTATTACTATGTTGGATAAGATTAGAACAAGAATTATAACTAAGATAGTGGAGATGTTTAAGTTAATTAAGACTTAGATATATGATATTACATTTATGGCTAGACTTATTTTGGAGGAGAATAAGCACAGGGATAGGTAACGCAAGGTTCTTTGGAATGTTGATGTTGGATTTAAGAGTAGAGAAGGGGAGTATACGCATACAGTGAACTTGCATAATAGGGTCTATAGTTGTAGAACTTAAAAGTTAAGAGACATTTTTTGCCAATATGTTATTTATATATTGTATCACATTGAATAGGAACCTAAGAACTTGAACCTTATGTGGAGCATCGGTATAAGAATCAAACATTCATGAAGTCTTATAGTCACTTCATCCAATTAATCTCTAATATGAAGATATGGTATACCAGACCTTACTTTGTGGGAATACACTAGGACTGCTGTTGTTGTTGTTGTATGAAGATATGGTATGAAATAAACAGTTCAAAGATTGAGCCTCTTGAACCAAAAAAATACCTGACTTGCCCCAAGAAATAGAAGGAAGGGCAAAGATGATCCAAGGAAGAAACATGGAAAGATGTCCAAATAGGGGGTGAAAATAACATATTCTAAGTGCCTTCAACAAGGAACATAACATAATATATAACAAGGTAAAACAGTCACCAAGAACTAGATTTTTAATGTTGATTTTAAAATTTTTAACTATCATGTTTGAACGTATAGGTTCCTGATCTAAGTCCACAATCACCTATTTGCCAAGGGTCTAAATTTACTGGTCAAAGTTCTCAAGGAAATAGCCACCCTAGAATCTCAAGCCAACCTACACCAAGAACCACAAAAAAATTAGCACAAACTAGCTCAAGCTAACATGCACCAATAAGTTCAAGCTAAGTTGCATCTTCAGCAACAATATGTGTTGATACAAGTTGAGTTAGGAGCTTGAAGAAAGCTGCAAGATCAACCTTTTAAGGTGAAACAAAGATACCTATTACACAAGGAATCAACAGAAAACTACCTCCTAAAAAAGAAAAATTATTGGTCAAAAGAGAGGAAGAGTTATAAGTAAAGAAGATGTTGGAGAAGCTAGATCAAAAAGGTCAAAGAATGTTGGAGAGATTTGATCCAAAAAGCCAAAGAATATTGTATTTGGGATTTACAAAAGTGCAAGGGGGAACTCGAATCCTAAATGTAAGTTAGATCCAACTTTGTTTCTTTAAAAAATAAGTAAATATACTAAATATTGTTCCTTTTTTCTTCAAAAATAGTCAAGGACATCAAGGAAAAGGATCCTACAAACTAGTATAAGTTACAAGGATGCAAGTTCTACAGGGGTTGATCTTTATTATAAACCTAGAGGCTTGAAATGGAAAAATAAAGATGTTGTCTCTACCAAGTAGCAGATGTCAAACAAAAAGAAGAATATAAGTATTTCATTTTGAAGATGTGTTTTGATTATGTTGTATAATGTGGAGTACCAAATAGATAATTATTTTCCATTAGCTTATGTTGCTGCTTAAAATTTGCTACTAGTGTATAGCAGTAAACAATTAGCTTTTTTTGATTTTGAAGCTTGTTAATACATGTTATGCAAACTCTAAGCTTAATATGGAGCAATTTTTTTAAGTTTATTTTTGATGTTACTTTGAGCTCAATGTGGAGCATATTTATAAAGTTCGTTTTGTTGTTACCTTGAGCTCAATTTGGAGGATATTTATGAAGTTGTTTTTGGTATTACTTTGAGCTCAATTTGAAGCATATTTATGAAGTTTTTTGTGGTACTTTGAACTTAATATGAAACATGTTTAAGAAGTTGATTTTGGTGTTACTTTATTGTGTTGCTTGCCTATTTTGACAACATTTTTTACTGTAAATCATTGACCATAAAGATAAGAATTTTTAGAGCCAAAATAAAAAATTCATATCATCAAATGTAATAAATGCTACATGGCCAAGATTACATCAACAAACTACACCTAACTAGAGGCCTAATACGCATAAAAATAGTATGCCTAAGCAACCATGAAAACAATAATTCTATAACATCAAACCAGTAGTAATGACACCATGAAAACTATAACAATTAGGCTTCAATGTCAATATTCCCAACAACACCAAACCAGTAGCAATGGCACCAATAATATAGTATCATCTTGATCGATTTTGTATATATTCAAAGTCCTTGACTCTCTTCAACAAACCTTAATTCACTCAATTTTCTTGTGAAGTCTGTCGTTCTTCAAGCGAATCAAAGTAATCACAGCCACCCAATTTCTAATAAGTCAATAAGTAATCAACTAATTAAATGAAAAACATTACCTTTAACTTTAATAAATAAAGAACCTATGACTTGAATTTTGTTTAGTTTAAGAAGTCCTCAATAATACTTCACGACCACATCTACAACAATGATAATCTTTTTTACAAAACGTAATGGAAGACGGGCTCGACATTGTCTTATAATGATCTGATTTGTGAAAATTTTATTTTTATGTGATTTGATCATTTTGCCCTTATCTGTAGTGGCTACATGTTGATTTTGGAGTTTGGGGATAGTTGGTACAGTTTCAAATGTCTTCAAGAGGGTTTTGAGAAAGTTTGAGGTTTTTAGGAGCATTAAAAGTCCAATAATTGACTTCAGTCAATATTTGGTGCTTTGAATGCCAGATGGCAATTTAAATAGTTTTATTAGAATTTAAATGATGAATTTGGTTTACTATTAAGGTTGGTTTGGGTTTGGAACCTTTATTTTACATTTTGATCCTTCATTTGAAAACTAGTGAAATTTGCCTTAAAGGATTCTTGGGGTTAATTTGTTGTTTATTATCTCTTTTGAAAATTCAACGTCTCCGCTGAGTTTAGAACATTGAATTTAGTCTATTAGCATAGTTCTTTTACGTTCACAAAATTCTGAAGAAATTTTGAGGGGTCGATTGGCAACTTTACAAAATAGAAAAATTATTGATGTAGCTAAAGCTGGTGAAGTCGCTTTAGAATCCAATGACCACTTTAGCGGTAGACGCTTAAGTGGCAATGCACCACTTTAATGGTCACTTGATCAGTCACTTCATTGGTAAAGAAGGAGCCAGTAACGGTCAGGCCACTTTAGCGATCACCAACAACTTAAGCAGTGACCACTTTAGAGGTCATTTATCTGCTTAAGTAGCCAGCGCTGGAAAACTCTATAAAGTTTATTTCATAAATTTTCTTTGTTTTTGGACCTTTAAGCATTGGGTTTGGAAAATTTTTAGGGTTTTCATCACCATTTGAGCTTGGTAAGCTCCAAAACCTTATTTTTTATTACTTTATATTGATTATATCATCAAAAGTACTTTAATCTTGATTTTAAAATGAATTTTTGTAGATTTTGTCGGTAAAGTTTAAAAATTATTTTTCTTTGATTTGAACCTCATTTTTAATTCACTTTTGCATAGGTTTTCAATTGAAGACTCATATAACCTTGGGTAACTTGTTTCTAAAATACAATTTCAGTTCTAACTCTTTTATTTTTTAACATTTTTTTCAAACCCGCATTATACCCAACTTAAATATGGGCAATATGGGTATCACTAGCTTTCTTTTAATGCATAGATGTTGTATATATGTGTTTTGATTGATTTTAAGGTTGTTTGAAAGGGAAATACTCTGTATTTAAGGACTTTAGGCTTGAATTTTAACTTTTCAAAGTAGGTTATGGCTTAACTTTCTTCAGACTAAGATATGTAGTTAATGAATAAGTAAAGCATGTTATAGATTAGGGAATGAGTAATTAGATGGATAAGAGAAAATTTTGAGAATTTGTGTCTTGATCATTCGCTCAAGCTAGTGGAATTAAATAGTGTTACAGAGAATGAAAATAAGTAAGAAAACTAATCACATAATATTCTAAGCACCTAATTGTTGGGATTTAGGATATTCCCACATAGTGTTACAGATAATGTAAATAAGGAAGAAAACTAATCACACAATATTCTAAGTAATTATGGGGATTTGAGGATATTCCCACATCTACATTATTTAAATATAGAGATATTCTTATATCTAAATTATCTAGCAATGATATCATATTTAACACTCTCCTACAAGGTGGGCGTATAATTCATATGCTCCTAGCTTGCCACAAATATAGTCAACTCTGGATCTTCGGAGTTATTTTGTGAAAATAACTGCCAATTGCTTTTGGGTTGACAAAAGTTGTGGAGATATATCTCGCTTTAATATTCTCTAGAATAAAGTGACAATCTATCTTAATGTTCTTCGTTCTTTCATGAAATACAGCGTTAGAAGCAATGTGTAGTGCATCTTGGTTATCACAAATCACTTTTATCAATTCAACTCCTCCTATCTTCAATTCCTGGAGAAGTTGTCTCAACCATATAAGCTCACATGTAGCCAATGTCGTAGCTCAGTACTCCACCTCTACACTTGATCTAACCATAACATATTACTTTTTACTTTTTCATGATATTAGATTACCTCTCATTAGAAAACAATAAATCTGAAGTAGATCGCCTATCAGAAAGAGACCCATCCCAATCTACATCATAATACCCTACAATGTTGGTGTGTCCCTTGTCTTCATACAATAAACCCTGTCCTGGAAAGATTTTGATATATTATAGAATATGAATCACTGCATTCCAGTGACTATCACAAGGTAATTACAGAACCTAGCTAACTATACTAACAATAAATAAGATGTCTGATCGTGTGATCGTAAGGTAGTTAAGTTTGCCAATAAGTCTTTGATATCTTCTAGAATCTTTTAGAGGCTCCCCTATCCTGGAATAAGCTTAGTATTTAGATCTATGGGAGTGTCCACGTGTTTGCAATCCAACATACCAGTGTCTTCCAAAATGTCTAAGGCATGTTTTCTTTGCGTAATAGCAATACCATCACCAGACTATGCCACTTTAATTCCTAAAAAGTATTTCAGCTTTCCCAAATCCTTAGTTTGAAAGTGGCTTGAAAGGTGTTATTTGATTTGAGAAATACCATCATGATCATCACCTCTGATAATAATATCATCTACATAAATAATTAAAAAGATATGTTTTCCATAAGATGAATGCCTATAAAAACTGAAGTGATCAACTTCAGTTTTAGTCATTCCAAACTCTTGGACAACAACTCAAAATAACCAAATCATTCTCTAGGGGGTTGCTTGAGACCATAAAGAGATCGGTGAAGTCTACATACTAGTCCAGACTCTCCCCTGAGAAACAAATTCTGGTGGTTTCTCTATATAAAACTTTTCAGCAAGTTCTCCATAAAAAATGCATTTTTATGTCTATCTGGAAAAAGGGCCACTATTTTATTGCTCCCATAGATATGAGATGATGAACTAAAGCTATTTTGGAAACTGGTGAGAAAATACCTCTATAGTCAATGCCATAAATTTGAGTATATCCCTTAGCAACCAATCTCACTTTGAGATAATTAATAGCTCTATCTGGACCTAGTTTCACTGTGAATATCCAATCACAACCAACTGTGGTATTCCTTTTGGTAAAGTGACAAGCTCCCAAGAATTATTATCATGTAAAGCATTCATTTCTTGAATCATAGCTTGATGCCAACCTAGATGAACCAATGTTTCTGCCACAGTCTTAGGAACTTTGACAATGGATAAGCTAGTAATAAAGGCACGATATGAAGGTGGCAAATTATAATAGATTAAATAAGAATAAATAAGAACTTGATTAGTAATATTTATAGTACTTTTACAAAGATCAATGGGAAAATCATCAAATGAGTGCTCGACCGGGGCAGAAGACATTGTTGGAGCAGGTAATAAGTCACCAAAATATATTATGTACTTGTATCAGAGTTGGAAATAATAAATGTATTATCAAGCTCGGGAAAAGGATGGGGTCATCGAGAATAGACCTTAAGAGAAGAAGGTAAAGTTGGGGTGAAATAGTTGGAATTGGAAGAATGGTTGATATGGTCTTTTCATTTTTTATATTAGGAGGAAAATATGGAGATGACTTAAAGAAGGTAACATTAGCTGAGATTAAGTTTTTATTAGTACAGGGGTCAAAACATTTGTAACTTTTTTGTAGATGAGAATACCTGAGAAAGATACATTTAAAAGGCTTGTGTTGAAGTTTGTGTTTTCTAGGGGTAAGGTTATAAACAAAACAAGTGCAACCAAATACATGTAGTGGAAGGATAAACAAATTATGGTACATATAGAGGATTGAGTATGGACTCTTGTACTTCAAAACAAAAGAAGCATATGATTGATTAAATAACAGGCAGTAACAACGACATCACCCCCAATACATAATGGGACGTGATTGTGAATAAGCAAGTCCTACCTATTTTAATCAGATGCTCAGCAACTCTATTTTTCTGAAGAGTATGTGCACAAAAAGACAAGTCCAATATTCCATGAGATGACATAAAAGAAGAGAAAGGGGCAAAAAATTATTTGTGGGAATTATCACTGATTGACTTCTTAATGCAAGTACCAAATTGATTGCGCATTTCAACATAAAAATTCAAAAAGATGGAAAATAACTTAGATCTATTTTTTATTAAGAATAACCACATGTACCAAGAATAGACATCAATAAAAGTCACAAAATATTGAAAACCTAAGAAAGATCTAATACAACTTGGACCCTATATATCAGAATAAACAATTTCAAACATAGAGGTGGCCCTACTATTGACGTGCTTCGGAAAAGAGGAACGAGTATTCTTCCCAAGCTAACACAATTCACATTCTAAAAAAGATAGACTAGATAACCTGGGAATCATCTTCTATAGTTTCAAGAGACACGGATGACCTAGTTGATTATGGAGAAATTTATAGGAAATAATGAAACTAAAAGTAGCATGTAGTTGTGGGGTAGATAGCAAGTACAATACCTATGACTCATGTCCCTTTTCAATTATTTATCCTATATTTTGGTCCTGCAGAAGAACAAAATCGTCAAGGAAGGTTACAAAATATTTTTCATTTTTAGTTAATTTTCTAATGAGAATTAAATTATACAGACATTCGGGTGCAAAAAGAACTAATTTTAAAGATATGGAAAGAAGAGGGTGAGTTATATGTATTTCGTTTACTATAGTTTTTGATCCATTAACCAAAGTTATAATAGAAAGGATAGAAGGGATAGTAAGAGAAGAAAGAATATTTTTTTTACCAGAAATATGGTCTGAAGCACTAGGATCAAGAATCCACTAATCTTGAGAACAAGACTGTGTGACATAATCAAACAGATTTACCAAGTTGTATTGTCCAAGCAACTGATGAAGTTGATGATTGTTGCCTTGATGATTTATACTGTAGGTAGTCATATAGTTTGTTGCAGCTAAAGTGGTAGATATAGATGCTCCATCCCTGAAATCATGTGTGGAAAAAATAACAATTTTGTTATGAGCTATATTTATTGGGTATCTAGGGTGGTCATTATCATGTGGAGGCATGATTTATGACAAAAAAAGATGTAGAAATAAGCTATAACAAAAAAACTCACAGAGATTTAAAAAAATTGTGATTCTGCTCTGCATAATCTATTTCTACAGCTCTGTATGGCAGCTTATTTTGTGTGATTCTATATTTTGCAAAATCTTTTTCGGTAATTCTGTTTTGCAGAATCTTTTTGGTAATTCTGTTTTGCAGAATCTATTTTGAGAAAAAGAATAAAAATTAGAGAAAGGATAGCTATGATACCATGAGAAATTAGAGGAATAAGAGAAGAGAATTTGAGAATTTGTGTCTTGATTATTCCCTCAAGCTAGTGAGATTAAATAGTGTTACAGAAAATTTAAATAAGGAAGAAAATGAATTACACAATATTCTAAGTGCCTAATTGTGGGGATTTGAGGATATTGCCACATCCATATTATTTAAAATAGAGATATTCTCATATCTAAATTATCTTGTATTGATATCATATTTAACAAAAAAATAACTATGGAAATATTTTTTGAGCTATTATTATTGGATGATGTCCGAATGGAGGCTTATATTTTGTGTTGATGACTTATGATATTATATATTGTGTGTTGCCCGTGTGTAGGTTTTATTTGACATCATTGGCCTTACGTTTGACTGCCTTTATTTTTAATGGTATACTCGTGCGGAAGCTTGTATAGATATTATAGGCCTTATTTAGCATTATTTGTCCTTATCGTGATAGAAATGCCTGAGTTTTGGGTTGATCTGACAATAATGTCTTACATGAATATTTATTCCAAATGGTGCCAAACTAGAACTAATATCATGAAATATTGACATGCTGAGTTGATTTCTGGGTTCACTTATATACGTATTGAATGGATTTGTCATCTTCATATATATTTTATTGTGAGCATTATATCATCATTCATACATTCACATTCATAAGATATTGATACCATTGAGAAACACTGCTTTTAAAAAAATGAGACACTTTGAAAAATGTCTTGACCGAGGCTTGATAGGTGTATACAGAAAGTCATACATTGACTTTTAAAATTATTCACTTCATCAGTCATTGCATTGCATCTGCATATGTGTATCATGTATTTTTCTTTATGTGTAACTCGACCGTAATCAGTTTCTACGTACTTTCATAAATGTCTGTATCTATTTAATTTTTTTTTGTATATATATACATACATATATATTAGAATTGTTAGTGGAGACGGTGTAATCTATCGCTTGAAATTTTCTTCTTACAGTTGGCGTGCTTATAGTATTTTCTTTACTTGTTATTTTCTACTTTGCTCAGTCGGTCTATGATACTTACTGAGTACAAATGGACCGTACTCACTCCTACTGTACCTTTTCGGTGTAGATTCTAGTACGAGTACGACATGCAGTGGCTAATTTTGTACGAATATGAGTCAGTGATTTGAGGTACTGGCATGCTTTAGGGATTTCATATTTGACTTAGAGACCTCCTCTTATCTATTTTGATGTCTTTATTAGTTTTTGGAGATAGGCAATTTTACTTTTGCTGTTTGGGGTGTATTTATTAAATGATTTACACGTATGACACTATATGTTGGGAGTTTTATGTATTTTGTTCAGGTTTCTGCTATATTTGCGTATGTATTGACCTTGACTTCATTCTTGAAGTCTTGTCTTGTCTTATTTTTATTACTGTTTTCGTATTTTCTTATCTTTGGGCGATTGGCTTGTCTACCTAGGTTGGATTGAGGTAGACGCTATCATGACCTTAATCTTTGGGGCGTGACATGTCTTCATCATCAACAATGGATGTTTGGAAAATAAAAATTTTCAAATAGATAAAGAATAAATTTTCATTTCAAACCCAAATACAGAATTAATTTATACAAGGGAGATGAAGAAAAAGAGAGATAAAATTTATCTTTAAATAATTTGAGAATTTAGGGTTAAATTATAGATGTGGGAATAGGGAAGAAGATAGGGGACAACTAGGATGCCATGTCAGCAGCAATGGTCCTTCAACGCACCTTCGATGTGTGGTTTTCACACGACTTGCCAACAAGACAAATGTGTCAAAGTGACACAATTGGTGGTTGGTTTAGGTTTTTAAAATGAATATTGTCCACTTTAGGTGCCAAAGTGAAAACTCATGCGAAGTTTAGAGGTCTGACAATGTGTTTGGCCTTCTCTAAATAAAGAGAGTTTTACATAACCAATAATCTACTAAAGAGATATTTTTTCAAGAGATTTTTACTAAGAGTATGTTAGTAAAACACTTTTTCATTATCTAGGAATGAGCAATTTCTTAAGTGATGTCTAAGCTAAAAAAACACTACTTCTTTGGAAACGAGGGGGATATCCCTCTAGTCCATATTAACGGTCTATTTGGAAAGCCACCGGGTAACTAGGATTGGTGTAATTACCAGTCTAGTAATTACACAATCTTGTAATTACACTAACCTGTTTGTTTTCCACAATATAATTACAGTGTAATTACAAGTGTCTTGTTTGCTTGCACAAGTCTAATTACACGATTATATTGAAATTTTAAAATAAAAGTTAATTATCAAAAATTAAAAATTACTAATATTTGATAAATAAGATACTTTAGAAAGGACATTATATCAGGTATTTAGAATATATATTGTCTTAACTAATATTATAAAATTAATTAATATATATTTTTCAAGTTAGTATATTTTAGTTAATTAATCATAAAACTAAAAATATATAATTTTTAAGAACATCATGAAATGCATGTTTGATAAAAATATTAATATTATATATATAATGTTATAAAATTATCAAAATATTTGACGAAAATATAATCTATCAATTCTAAGTACTAAAATAATGTGAAATATCAAGTCAACACTACTAAAATAAATAAATTGAGACAAAAAATATAACATAAATTCAAAATTAAAGACCAAAAAATTAACATAATACTCTTATATCAAATTTCAACATGACGTACAAAAAAAACTAAAATACTAACACCATTAAGCTAAATGAAAAATAAATAAATAATAGATAATGCAAACAATTGCAAGGAATCACAAGAGGTAAAGGTTAGAAAATGAAATAAAAATAGAGTAAAGTAAAAATATAGTTTTTAAAAATGTTAGAATAACAAAAATAAAAAAGAATTAAAAATAAATTAAAACAAAAAGAATTAAAATAAATATAAAAGGAAGAAATTAAAAAGTAACAATCTTGAAATTACATCATTTAATACCAACAATTCACAGTCCCCTCCGCCTAAGAATTGGAGTGTAATTATATCTGTTAATTACACTCAATCACTTGATCAACCAAACAGACCAAAAAGTGTAATTACACTCAATTACTTCAAATCCAATTACCATAGTGGCTCTCCAAATCGGCCCTAAGTAAATTGTTGGAGATGTGACACATCCCTTAACGAAAAAATTGACGTAGATGAAAGACCTTTTTCACTATTATTCTTTTGATCGTTCTTGAAGTATTTTTGTACAAAAAGTAAAGTAGTTAAGAACCTTACTAAAAGAAAAGGTAAATATAAAAAAATCCAATAATCCTCTTGCACTTTGAAAATTCACTTATTTTGGACTATTTATCTCATTCAATTCTACTTGTCACACTTTGATTTGACATGTTCATTAAAGAAATAATAACTGACATGACTATTTTACCATACTATCCCTATTAATTGATGTTTAGAATTAAGTATTGAAAAGTAATTTGGAGCATTGACCATGAGAATTATTTACTTTTTTGAATTTTTTTCACTTTACTCAAAAAAAAATTATATTTGGCCATAAAATTTCTGGAAAAGTGAAAAACAAGTCTCAATCTATTTTTATTTTTTTTATTTTCACTTCTCTTACAAAATTTAGATATAACTCTAATTTATATTAATGGCCAACTCCAACTTCAATTTTTTTAAAAAAAAATCATGATCGAACGCCTACTAAATAATAAATGGTAAAGGTAAAACATAAAAAATTATCTTTTTTTAATATATTAAAATGAAAAATAAAATAAAAATAAATCGAGTGTTATGAAATATAAATTAAGAACAACAAGAATAAATAAAGAGAGAAGAGAGGGGGCTTCTTTATTTCTCTTGAGAGGAATGAGAGATTATATGATTGAGAATATAAGAAATAAAATCCCTCTATTTATAGGAGAAAATACTCTTAATTTCTGACTAAAAGACAGCTACTTCAAATACTGATAGATATCAACTAGATCTTATTAGATCTTGATAGACATTCACTATAATGTAAATACATTTATAACACTCCCCATTTATTGTCTAGATAGATAATGTGTCTCGTTAAAACCTTACTAGAAAAATCAGTGGGGTAAAAAAAATAGTGAAGGAAAAAGAGTACACATCTCTAACAATACGTATATATGCTGCCTCGTTAAAAACCTTACAAGGAAAATTCAGTAGGACAAAATCTTGAAAGGGAAAAAGAGTACAGTGCGTATTTTCTCCCCCTAATGAGAACATCCTTGAACCTTTGCATCCCGATCTTGTGCACCATCTTCTTGAAAGTTGCAATTGGAGAGACTTGGTGAATAAATCAGTCATATTATCACATGAACAAATCTGTTGCACTTTAATATCACCATTCTTTTATAGCTCATGTATGTATAAAATCTTTGATGAACTGTGCTTTATTCTATCTCCTTTTATGAATCCTCCCTTAAGATGTGCTATGCATGATGCATTATCTCTATATAAAATTGTGGGTACATTGTTACATTTTAAATTACATTTTTCTCGAATAAGATGTATTGTGAATCTCAACCATACACATTCTCGGCTAGCTTCATGAATAGCTATTATCTCATCATGGTTCAATGAAGTGGCTAGATAGACTGCTTTGTTTATCTACAAGATATGATAGTGTCCCCACATGTGAACGCATTACATGTTTGAGATCGAGATTTATGCGGGTCAAATAAGTACCCAACATCATCATGACTAATAAGATCGAGACTGCAATCTTTAGAATAAAATAAACTCATGTATTTTATCCCATTTTTATGTCTCCTCGTAGGAGCAGAAATATACCTTATTTAACAAATTGACTGAAAAGGTTATATCAGGCCTTGTAGTATTTACAAGATACATTAGTGCACCACTTGTACTAAGATATGGTACTTCATAACCAATCCAATTCGGTATATTCCTTATTTTCGCAAATAATCTATTGCTTTTAAAAACTCTCCAAGAGTTTCAATAATTTTCAAGCTATAAGTTTATATAATATAAGGATTATAAATGAGTTTTCCAGAAACTTTTATATGCTTCAAATATTTTAAATCCTTAAAAGTTTTCATGTAAATTTTGCCAAATGACAATATTCAACATTTCATTAGTGACATCTTCAAGTGTTTGGATTGCAAATCAAATAAGTTTTATGCTTACCGAAATGCATCCTTTCATGTCACTTGATAAATGTTTTTACGCCAGCATGCTTAAGTTAATGTAGAATTCAGATCCTCATAATCCTTCACAATATTGCGTCAATATTGTATCAAAAATATTAATGATATATCATTTCGTATCGATTCACAATGTGACATAACATTTTGAGATCTCATCACTTCATTATTTTCAAGTACCTGAACCTCTCATAAGGTTTCATGAAGTGTTATGTCTTAGGTTCTAAGAACACATTGTCTTCTTATTATGAGTATTTGCTCCTTATCCTTTTCAAGGATTATTTCATTTAGAACCGATCGATCTACCATGCTTCATGCATGCATAAATTTTGTCCTTTAGGGATACAAAATAGGAGCACTTGCAGCCTAAATATGAGATGTTTTCGGCATTTGACTTGAATTATCTTTTGAATGAGGATCTGATGATAATTCCTAACATATTTCTTAGTTGCTTATAATCTCCCCCTTTATATTAGGAAAACTAACATACATCCTCCTTCTTCTTTGAGGAATCCATCTTTGTGCATCATGGTATATTCATTAATCGTATACCGCACATTAACTATTAGATGGACAACGTGTGATTCCTGACTTAAAACCAACTTTGAGGGGATATTAATCATAATTTATTGGTTTGATGCATACAAGTACTTTTGTATATAATATTTCAAACCAACACATAAAGCTTTTATTCTCAATGGTTTAACTATTTATTGAAGGCATTCGATACTAAACCATGATCATCAAGATGAATTGTCTTGATTGCACAATCTGAAAGTTATGCTCTTAACTCAATTTTATTGAGCAAGCAACTTTATGAATGTCAAATTGTAGGTTGACAATAAACGCACATGTGATTATCTTATGTTGTGCATCTTAATAGTCACATGACTGGTGAACGGGCCCATATTCACCTTTTATACTTTCCAGATTTTAAGGGATCCAATCTCAATATTAGTTTGTCTAACCAACTTATTATGAGAACAACCAACATTAAAAGTAATGAAGAATTTTCTAATTCTTCAATATATGTTCAATACTCAGTATACACATCTTTGAGATGTCGCAATCGTTCATGTCAATTTATGAACTTTTATACTAGTAAACTCCAAGTTTACCATGACATGTGTCGTTTTGCTTTAGTAAATTTCAGATTTACTATTACATGAATAAATTTTTGAATTTACTACTTCAGAAGTAGATTTCAAAATAACTCTTCTCAATTATTTTGCCTCTTTCGGAGGTGAGTTGTGATACCATCACAGTCAAATGCACGTTTGCATTAATAAGTTTTTCATTTCCTAGGAATAGAATATAATCGTGTCTTAAGCCTATTAAATTCTGATAGCTTATAACCTTTTTCATGATATTGCTACTTCGAGAGCAAATCAAAGCATACATATAATGCAGAGAATTTTTTTCTAAAATATCTTATAGTCATAATAAGCGTGTGAAAATATTATCACTTTTGATGATAATTATCATATGTCTCTCTACACTTATATTTGTACATTCAATCAGTTGTCTTCTTTCAGACATATTATGCATTGCTATCACATTCACTTCAGGAAATGGACCATATTCAATAAGACATGTTTCTTTCATGACTTTTCACAAAAACACATGATTTTTCCTTAGCCACTATTATATCAACAATATGGTGCATTGAGATTCAAACTTGATGTCTTATCCATATAAAGGCGTCATAGACAACAAATTGATGGAGTTTGAACCAAACATCTTATTTTCATAGTGTATTCATTCATATCGTGCTTTTGGGAAGATGATCATCTTCAAATGGTCAAATCTTTCTTTTAAGTTATTCCACAAAACAAGTGGATCCTTAGTATTAAGGTATTCAATTTTCAAAATTTCATCAAGATGATGATGCAAGAAAATCATAGCCTTATCACGATTTTGATTAGATGTTGTATTTTCTTTCTTTATGGCGTCTTCAAGACCCATAGCATCTAAGTGGATTTCAGCATCAGTTCTTGCTCGAGGCAACGAACTCAAGTTTTGTAAGATTATTAGTCATGTGAAAAGAAATAAAATAATACCTTAGCCTTCAAATTTGAGACGGCAGAGTCTCATGTTGATAACGTGTTATAAAATATAAATTAAAAACAATAAGAATAAATAAAAAGAGAAGAGGGGAGGCTTCTTTATTTCTCTTAAGAGGAATGAGAGATTATATTATTGAGAATATAATTAATAAAATCCCTCTATTTATAGGGGAAAATACTTCTAGTTTCTGACTAAAAGACAGATACTTCAAATCCTGATAGATATCAACTAGATCTTATTAGATCTTGATAGACATTCACTATAATGTAAATATATTTATCACATCGAGAGAGTAATAAAAAGTTCCGAACAATTCACTTAATTCTTTATAAGATAAAGAGTAGATTTCGAAGATTGTACGTGCTTTCTGTCTCGTTGCTACGGCATGTTTTCAAAATGCTTTAAACAATTATTGGATTTTACTTTTAAGCTTTCGAGATTCCACTAATGCCCATGTGATCACATAAACCAAGGCTCATTAATAACACAAGTGGGGATAATCACCACTCAAATCATTCCATTAGGGCTCCAAACCCTAGAAAAATACTTACTTCCTCCGCTTTTATTTTAATTAACTCTCATTGACGTGAAGAAAATTTTAAATAGAAATATATTTTACAAATTAATTTTATTAATGATGTTTTAGAATTCTAAATTTAACTATTATTACTTATATAATTATTTATTACTAAAAATAAAAAAATATATAATATTTATTAAATTTTATAAATTAAACAAATAAATTGAAATAATTATATTTAATAATTATCGAGTTAAAAGAACCCGACGGAGCATCTTTTAATTCTCAAAACAATTTGGAATGCAAAATCCAACCATCACTATTACTCACGCCCATCTACAATATTTTCTATGTTTCAATATAAATAATTGTATTGGTTTAAGGTTCAAAGAAAATGATTTTCCCAAAATTTAAAAATATATTAATTAATTTTCTTCCAAATTACCCTCCTTATTAATGGGTTTTCAACTATTTTATACCTTTTAGGAGTATAGTATTAAAGAGGGAGTATTGCTAAGACATGAATTGCTTAATTACAAAAGGATATATTGGTAAACTTCTCTTTGATTGATTTCTTGAATTAATTTTCTTAAAAGATGTATTACACTCAAAAATTTATTTATTTTGAAATGTCGGGAGTAAATTTTAAGGATTTAATATGCATATTAAAAAATTAGTACTCTTTTCATTCCATTTTATTTGCTTTTTTTGGGAGGTGTATTTATATTCCTTTTTAAGTGTCCTTTAATTTTTCAAGAATACTTTGATCAATATCTTTCTATTATACCCTTGTTCAAATTATCAAAATCACTAAATGAAATTTTTTTTTTTAATATATTTAATTACTAATTTGAAAAGAGGTACAAATTAATTAAGGGTATATTAATAAAATTACATTTAATTTTTAAGGAGTGAGGACTTTATTAAAGAGTGTGTCAACCCAAAAGAAGCAACTAAAAAGGGAATGGGGGAGTACTTAATAACATTATTTGAGGAAATTATTTGAGTATATTATACTCGATTTATTTGCAACATTAATTAAGAAGTAGTGAAAGATTTATAGAAATTAATTCAATTGTTTGATTGGACAAGGTTAAATTTGGTTAAAACAATACTTTCTCGTTTTTTTCCCTGTATCACTCATTCTGGACAAAATTTAAAAAAAAAAAACAGAAAATCACTTATTATGAACTGAAAAAGTATTTAATGTTCAAATTCTCTTTTCATGGTACGGTTTGTGGAGTGGGGTTGTTGGTGAGTTCCCACTTTTATAAGCACAAAACTTTGAATTTTTGTCTTTTCGGAATAGATGGAATTAATTATTAATAGACTCAAGTCCAAAACATTCTTTCTAGCAATTATGACTCCTTTAAAAGCCCATTCACATGGTGTGTGCTTATTTCGAAGTCATAGGTCCACAACCTTGGTGTGAATGATATGGATGCATTTCTTCTTATTTTGGACCCTACATGCCTATCATTCTTATAAGGAAAAAATACATATGATAGATACCTAAGTATTAAATTACAAAAAAATAATAATATTTTTTTCTAATTACATTTTTCACTCCTTTCTCTTTTTTTAATTTAAAATTTTTATTCTTTTTTTTTTTTGCTATTAACCATCACTTCTGCGTTAATTTTATTGTCTTTTGCACGATTCTTGCATGATCTGTGATAAGGATTTGCTTCCTCTATTACAGGTAACCATTAATCGCATATTGCATGTTAGAAGTTTATTTATTTTTTTCTACTTTAATTCATCTGAAATTCAGATTTTAAAGGTTTTGTGTTTTAATGGATGAACACACAACAAAAACACCTACAAACATTGGTATAAGGAATATGAATTTAGTGTTTGATGCACCATCTTTTAGTCTTGATTTAACTCAAGAAGATTTAGTTAAAGTTGTTTCAAATCCGTTATAGTTGAAGAAATCTGGGAGATCGAAGAAGATTAGGTCGAAGTTTCGCAACGACGAAGTGAAGATGACTGAAATTTGAAAAGAAAAGGGTTGAAGAAAACTCCTTCTCCAAAGGAGTAAAAATCTAAAAAATGATATGAGACAAAAAGGAAATCTAAAAGAATTGAAGACGATGTTGACAAATCTTATGCTGATGAATCTGAAGAAGAAAGTGAGAAAGAAGTATTTTTTTATTTGTAAATGTATTTTTTTGACTGTTAAGTATTGTGTTCAAGTAGTTAATATGTATTTTATGTTATGATGATATTTAGGGATTATAGAAAGCTGATTTGTGAAGATGATAGTAGAATTGTAAAAATATGTTGTTGAATTAACTACTCATGAATAGTATTTAGCTATATGTATTTTTAGTATAGTTGATATGTATTTTTTAGTATTGGTTGCAGTTTTGATATGATCAAAATACATATTCATGTTATATGTATTTTTTGACAGCTTTAATATTTTTTATAGTTTAACTAATCGTGAACAGTATATTGGCTATATGTATTTTTAGCATAATTGATTTGTATTTTTCAGTGTTGGTTGTAGTTTTGATATGGTCAAAATACATATGCATGTTAATTTTAGTTTAACTACCATAACAGTCTATTGGCTATATGTATTTTTATTATATTTGATATATTTTTTTCAGTGTTGGTTGCAGTTATGATATGATCAAAATACATATGCATTTTAATCATATGAAATACATATGCATGTTATATGTTTTTTTTGTCTGCTTGAATTTTTTTACAGATTAAGAAGTGGTAGTTTTACTTTGTATAGGTGATGCGGGACGAAATATTCATTGTCAGAAAACTTTCAAGATTTGCACCACACATATGCTCGTACAGTGACAATGATATTTATGAAACCATACGCGCAATTTTAAACAAGGAACAGTTTAAAAACTTTTGCTATAATAATATTTTTAATTATTTTATGAAAAAGAAGCAATGTGTAGTGTAAGCACAGTTGTGCAGATGCGTTATGATGCTTGAGGTGAAGGGTAGTTCTACTTCTGGGATTTTGATTTGTGCTAATGACACCTCTCTTAGTTTTACTCCTAGGAAATTTGCTATCATAACTGAATTAAATTATGTGGTTAATAGTTATGACTTTATTTTTTATGAGGGTGTACCAAATAGGATGATTGAGAAGTATTTCAATGGGGCAAAAATTATACAGAAAAGGCAACTAATTCTAGCATTCACGGAGAAAGTATGAGGGAGAACAATGATGAGGATGTTGAGAAATTTACAATTCTATATTTCCTACATTCATTTGTGTTATCTAATATTGAAACTGTGGTTATACCCCATCTTCATTTCGATTTGGTGGATAGTGGAAGATATAAGGATTTTCCATAGGATTCTTTATCTTTTGAAAATCTGGTGAGAAGTTTGAACAACCGATTGAAAGCTGGTGGTAAATTTTATCTGATTCAGGGAATGCCATTGGCTATTCAAGTGTGGTTTTATGAGTGTTGTTCAAATGTCTCACCAAATATTGCATCGAAGGTTGATAATCGGATTCTCCGATTATTAACTTGGAAGACGATTGCACCTCGTCCACGTTTTGAGTTTTTGATGAATGTTATGTACAAGGACAATGACAAGGTTTGTTGTGAATAAATATATATGTATTGATATGTATTGTACAGTCTACATATATTTTTTTCCATTTAAAACTGTTTAACACATTCTTTAACATATTGTTTAACATATTTGTAGATTATATTAAGAACATAGAGCCAACTCAAATGAAATTGGCAAAGCTTGTAATACCACAGAAAGATGTAATTGAAGATGAATGTTCAGTTGATTCTGATGATGACTTTCAGGATTCACCACCAAAAAAGATCAATGAACATTCACAGAAGAAATAAAAGGTTGATTCATCAATCCCAATAGTGAATAAACCTTCATGGAAAAAGCAAGTCAATATTGTTGACGAGCATACCCAAACGAGGACACCAGCTCCTCGTGCTGCAAAGGCTGCTGGAATGAAGACGCTAGTTTTCAAGCCAATTCCAACACGACAGGTAGCTTCTTCAAAAACGAAGAAAAGGAAGCAAACAGCTAGGGTTTATTTTTCCTCAGGTACAGTCAAAGGCAGATAGTCATGTAGAGGAAGTAGTCGTGCCAAAGCCTGAGAGTCATGTTGAAAAAGAAGCCTTTATTTCTAAGAAAGTTTTTGATGCATTTCGTGATGAGGTAATTTTTTTCTCAAATATTTGTTTACATTAAAAAATTTTGTGTTTACTGATTTTGTATGAATACAGGTTCGTCAAGAGTTTAAAGGAATTCGTCAATTAGTGAAGAAAAAGTTTAAAAAATGCTTAAAGCAATTGAACAAAGTAAGGTAAAAATTTTATTATTATATATTCAGAGTATTAAAAAATACATATGCAGAGTATTCGAAAATACATATGCAGTGTATTGCTAAAAATATATATGTAGAGTATTCAAAAAATACATATGCAGTGCATTCAAAAATACATATAATATGTAGTACAAAATACATATACAGTGTGTTCAAAAATGTATTTTTAGCAATATGTATTTTTAGTGGATTGGTATATACATATTCAGTGAACTCAAGTATTAATAGTTTATTGAACTTATACTTGTAGCAACAACATGAAGATCAGATCTTGAAGCCCAACATATGACATATGTTGGTGTCGAAATATCACCACAACAATTCAGTCCTACCGTTGATCAGAATTTGGGTGAAAATCAGGATACTACAAAGGTAAATAATAACTAACATATGATTATTCATTTGAATGCACATATGTAATTGGGTTTTTTTAGCAATTATATGTTATTTTATATATAGACATGTAGAAACATATACAACTGAATTTTTTTTATGTTGTTTTAATATTTTTTTACTTGTTTGCAAGGGGTGCACTGATTTGCATCCAGATAAAACAAACATTTAAATTGATGCTCAACATTTAACCCCTGATGAACTTCTCCTAAGTATAAATTTGGACTATAATCTTTCTGAGAAGATTGTTCATCATGATGTTCGAGTATATATAATGAATTAAACTTTAGTTTATGTGATATAACAATTCTAACAATCCACAGGACAATTATATATTTTCTTTCATTTCTATTGCAGATCACTGATGAGAAAATAGATTAAACAAATTTGTCTGATTCGCAGTTTACAATCTCAGATGAGTTGTTACCAAGTCTTAATGCATACCGGAGAGAAAGCATCATGACACATCCATCGACAATCCGTGAAGAAGAAGCCAGCGATGAATATTTCAATGATAAAAAGTCTGAGTCTGTTGTTCAAGATCATTGTTAGGTATGTATTATGAACATATTTGAGGTTATGTGTGTTATTTTGGACATAACAAAATAATTTTTTTTTCATATTTTAAAGAAAAGCAAAGAGAACGTTGGATCAAGCTCTAAACCAGACATGCACGGAGAGGTTGGTCTTGGTACGGAGGAGCAAATTATGACAACTCCTAAATTACAAGAATTAACCATGGATGAACAAAGGGATAAACCAGTTTAGCATGATTCACAAAACACAATCCCTAATAAGCTGTTTTCTAGTTTGAATGTCTACAGTAGTAAAAGCATCATTGTTCATCCCTCTCGTGAACTTCAAACCCCCGTTTAAAAATTACGAATTAGGCGACCATCCAAATTTAAAGAGTCACCTTACAGGATGAAATTTGGTTCAGCTGCCGATAAGTACAATTAGTTATATATTTAGTTTACAATATAACATGTTATGCAAATATTTTTTAATAATTACATTTTTGTATTATGTAACTATATAGAGAGCTCAGTAGGGCACATACGTATATTCCCCCAGAAACATTCATTTGTTTATCACCCGATTGATGGGATAGTGGATACGAAGATTGTCAACAAGTTCATGGATTGGATTTTTGAAGACTTTCACAAAGTTCATGCTAAAAGGTATTTCTATTGAACTGTTTTAACTTTTTTTTTTAATTCCATTATGTTCTCATGATTTAACATATACTGATTAACAAAAAAATAGAGAGGGAAATGCGGATCATTACAAAAAGGGGCAAATCAACCATGCCAATGATACATTTCAGAGTTGAGACTGTTGAAGATAAAAAACTGGTTCTACACAATAGGGTTCCCTGATCAATCATGGACAGACTCGGTTAGTATATTATTATGACAATATTTTCTTTACAGTTGTAGCACTACTTAAAATACATATTATGTTACTTGTAAATACATATACAGGTGCACATATATATTTTTACTATGTTTTTTATATTATTTTGACAATGTTTTCTTTATAGTTGTAGCACTACTTAAAATAAATATTATGTTACTTGTAAATACATATGCAGGTGCACATATGTATGTTTACTATGTTTTGTATTATTTAACAAAGGATGTGTTAAACTTTAAATTGCATATGTATTTTATATTACATACACATGCTAAATTTAGTATACCAATAGTTTGAATGATCTAAAATTTATGGTGTTAATTACTACAACAAATTAATGTTTGCTTCTACTACTTGAGGAAGAAGTCGAAATATGACCCCAACATGTCTTACAAATTCAGCACAGTAGATTGCAACTTTATGAACATAATTAGGTCTGTTCATGATGTTTATTCTGTGGATGATGCAACCTTATAGCGGGAGGACAGACGGCCCATCTTAATGAATACATAAATAGATTCTGTATGCATGTTATTGTGCCATGGCATACGGTGAAAGACATTTAATTTCAATCAATATAAAGGAAAAACATCATTGGGTGCTAGCAGTTTTATCCTTCTCAGAGAGGTGCATATTCTTATATAATTCATATGAATCATCTTGTCATTATTCAGCTGTTCTTGCTGAGATCGAGAAATTAGCTACGATTATCCCATTGTGTCTCCAACAGTCTGATTTCTAAGTTAACAAAGGAATTGATGTTGAAAACTATCCAAGATACAAAGACAAAGACTCGTCAAATATGTTTCATGTATTATTTCAAGAGAATTTACCTCAACAACCGAGTGGAAGCTTGTGAGTTATTTAATTTACATATAACAAAATTGTATGTTTGTAAAAAAATATATTTTAGTTATTAATAATTTTTTTCTTCTTTTTGTAAGGATTGTGGTCTCTAATGGTTACTTATGCATAGCGTCTTTCTTATGGTCACAAAGTTCTTGCGAATGAGTTCGACTCCAATGCACTCCGTATAAGATATGTTGCACTTTTGTAGGACTATAGTACCTGAAAATAAGATACAAATGCTCATAGTGATGTCGAAGCACTTTTGAGGCCTGCAAGGCAAAGTAGAATAACTAGTGTCACTGAAATTTTTGATGTATGATGGATGATGGATTGATTACTTTGTATAGTTTAGAAGCTGATTTATGGATGTAGGTTTTGATTGTACAAACTAATTTTGATGTTTTGAAGTAGTTCTAATTGTAGGGTATAATAGTACTTATTTTTAACTGAATGAAACTAATTCAGTTTCGAAGTTTAATTTGAGTATTTTATGCAGTTCTATCTTTTACTGTGTGATTTAGCTAAAAAATATATATGTAGTGTTCATATTATGCTTAAAATACATTGCAGTATAAATCAAGTGTTTTTAGCTTAAAAATACATATGTAATATTATGATTAAGCATCCCAAAAATACATCTGGACCATACCTAAAATGTATTTTAATATGTTTTCATTTATTATCAATATAAATGCGAACTTGTGATTTTTAAGTAGCTCTTTTCTTTATTGTGAGATTTTAGTTATAAAATACATGTGCAGTGTTTGCATTTTTCTAAAGAATACATATGAATTATAAATCAAATTTACATAACCTAAAAATACATATGCAATGTTAAGATTATGCATTTCATAAAGATACACCTTGATCATACCTATTATGTTTTCAACATTTATCATTATAAATAAGGATTTGAATTAAAGATAAACTTGAGTTTATTATGCAGTTATTTATTTTATTGTGGGAGTTTAGATACAAAATACATATGTAGTGTTGATATTTTTGCTAAAAAATACATATGGATTATTTATCCTAAAAATACATTTGCAGTGTTAAGCTTAAGCATTTCCAAAATACATATTTATCATACCTAATATGTATTTTGATATGTATTCATTTAATATCATTATAAATGAGAATTCGAATTAAAGATAAGTTTGAGGTTTTAAAGCAGTTACATAATTTATTGTGAGATTTTAGTTACAAAATACATATGCAATGTTGATTTTTTTCTTAAAAATACATATGGATTATTTATCCTAAAAATACATATGCACTGTTAAGCTTAAGCATTTTCAAAAGATATATTGATCATACCTGATATGTATTTTGATATGTGTTCATTTAATATCATTATAAATGAGAATTCGAATTAAAGATAAGTTTGAGATTTTAATGTAGTTACATAATTTATTGTGAGATTTTAGTTACAAAATACATATGCAGTGTTGATTTTTTTCTTAAAATACATATGAATTATTTATCCTAAAAATACATATGCACTGTTAATTTTAAGAATTTTCAAAATACATATTGATCATACCTAATATGTATTTTGATATGTGTTCATTTAATATCATTATAAATGAGAATTCAAATTACAGATAAGTTTGAGGTTTTAATGCAGTTACATAATTTATTGTGAGATTTTAGTTACAAAATACATATGCAGTGTTGTTGTTTTTCTTAAAAATACATATGAATTATACACCAAATGTGTTTTTAGCATATAAATACATATGCAGTGCTAACATATATTTGCAGAATATGTCATATGTATTTAAATCATTGAACAATTTAGGAACCAAATAAGTGTTTCGTTAATCACAGTTACCAACTTTAACCTAAAATATATATATATATATATATATACATATATACAATGTTAAAAATACATATGAACTGTAGCTTCAAAATACATATGCAATGTTCATATTTTACAACATATACATATGCAGTATTCAAATATTACTGTGTTCAATTGTCAAATGATGCATAAATGTATTAACTAAAAAAAATAGTTCATGATTATAAAAATTGAAAATAAAGTTTTAAGAAATAATACGGAAGAAGAAATGTATCATTTGCGATATTTCCTACAAGAACGCCTATTGTGACCCTTAGCCCCACAACCACCACATAAGTTGATGTTCTTCTTTCCAAACATATCTCAGTCTGATTTTTCTCGATCCTTCTTTGCAAGTCTTCCTGGAGGTCTTTTGAATTTTGGAGGCAGTACTATTTCATCAAGTACACTCTCTGAAATTATACAGTCATCTTTGTGTGGTAACGG
>NC_061118.1:69706321-69816414 GCF_002878395.1 Capsicum annuum | reverse complement strand
TATATGATACCTGATTGTGATTGTACTAGTATTGATAGTGTATTTTGGGTGATGTGTACAAGATTGATGTGCATTGTTCTTGTCGCCTTTTGTATATACATGTCCAATAAACTCCAAGGGTTTTCGTTGAAAATTGGTTTTTTCCTAAGAAGCAAAATTTTTCCTAAGATGGTTACTTTCATCTAATAACTTGAGACCCATAGGGTTATTGTTAACTAGGATCTAGTATAAGGGTTAGTAATGCGACATCCTAAGATTCAAAAGGTAGAGGGTGAAATCAATCAATGATTCTACAAGATAGTTAATGGTACAAAACTTATCAGATTCTACATGCAAGGTACTGGAATGTTTTAGCTAAACACGATAAGCTTACGATTCAAGATGACAGGGGAAACACAACCCCAATGTTCGTCTCTTATTAATTTCAAACAAAGTTTGTATTTTTTACTTACAGTTACTTGATACTATTAACCCTCCTCCCATTTACTTTATTAATTTCCCATTGATTCCAGCAAAAGAGAGATATGATACCTGTAGCCATTGTGGGTGCAACCCCAACCTAGTTGGCTTTCTATATGGAGCACGACCGCTTTATCCTCATATTGGAGGTGTAGTTTGGAAGTGGATAAAAATTTGACGCCATTGTTGAGGATTATGGTGTTGAGTATATTAAAGTTATTAAAGTTTATGGGTTTTTATTATCGTTATTAGTTGGGTATATATCGGTGTATGCCTAACACAAGGAGTCAAGGAAATCCCTTACTCCCGAGTTATTCAAAACCTTGGAGAATACTACATACACCATGCAGGATTAATGAAAAAGTGCGTAATGGTGCTCCAACAGGGGTTTGAGACCCTATAATGTACTTCCTCCAATTGATGACCCACAGAACGTTGCTAATAGACAGACTGACTAGTTGTTGGTAGACACTAAAAACTAAAGAAGAGAAGAGAAGGCACAATATGTAGCTCAGTAGGAAGGGCTAGCTCTGAAGAGACAAGATAGAGATCATCGAGCAGACCTCGATGGAGATAAGGACAAACAGGGTAGAGCTCAGATATTGCCAAATTATCAGTACTTACCCCCCTATGAGGATGAGGAAGATATGGGCTATGTTGAGCCTGCAGAGATAGGGACCATTGATCCACCTTCCCTACCTCCAAATATGAAATTTAACATAACTAGTGCTACGATCCCAGTTGTTGAACCTGAGAGGAGCGTTCACGGGCTTACCAATAGATGATGCAAATCTGCACCTTGATAATTTGATATGGATCTGTACTTCTTATACTATTTTGAGGGTAAATTAGGAGGCTTTCAGGTTAAGGTTGTTCCTCTTCTCATTATCTGGAGAAGCTTCACTATGGTTAGGAGAGCTTCCTCGAGGCTCAGTAACCACTTGGAATAAGTTACATAGACAATTATTGGATATATTCTTTCCACCATCCAGGATGTTATAGTTAAAGGATAACATTTATGACTTCAGACATCTGCCTTCAGAATCTATGTATAAGGCATCATTTTGATTCTAGAAGAAGTTGAGTATGGTACCAGTCCATCGGATTCCAGGGACGAGCTTGTTTCAAATATTCTACAAAGCCCTAATGATCAGTTCTAGAAAAATATAAGATACCATCACCAGAGGATAATATATGAGACTATGCTAGGAGGTAACTTTGGATATTTTAGACCAAATATCTATCACAAATCGAGAATGGCATACTCAGGATTCTCAAAGAGGTGTTGGCACTTATGTCATTAGGTCATCCACTGATCATAGACTGGTTGATCATAATATGGAATAGGAATTAGTATAGCTCATAACAGAGATTGGGTTACTTACTCAATATTTTACGATAATGAATTCCAAAAAAGTGAATGCAGAAGGAGCACTGTATGCAACTTTTAGAGTTTATGAGTCTAATTTGGAGGAGGAAGCCAAGTATCTTGATCGTGAGTAGGCGGGTTTTCAAGTACATGGCAAGGAAATTGAGGTTGAAACAATTATAGTGATAGATACAGGGACCGTAGTAGGGAGCAAGATAGTGACTGGAGAAAAAAAGATGACTATAAAGAGAAGAGATAGAGGTACATTCAACCAGGCAGTTGGGACATAAAATAGAAAATGGAAGTGATGCTGACCAAGCTGGTCAAGGGTAAAGAAAATAAAGAGAATAGCCTTAAGGAGACTAATATTGACATATTAGGGTTAAATGAAAAGGTTGAATCTCATACGACTGCTATCAAGCAGTTAGAGCACTAGTTTTGGCTGATGTCGACAACACTGAACCAAAAGCAATCGGGTACCCTTTCGACCAACACTATTCAAAATCAAAAAACCAATGGTCTTATTTTTGTTATTACCGTATGGAGTGGTATAACTACTATGGATCCTCCTTTACCTGTTGTATTAGTGACAAGGAATGTTGAGGCTACTATTAATGACACGCCTATTGTAGAGTCAAAAAAAGGCAACAGGTGGTGATGTTAAAGTTAATAAGGATAAAGGTATGGGTGATGTAAGAAAGCCATTAATCAAGTCAATCCCATGATCACCCCACCTTTTCCTCAAAGAATAAAACAAAAGCAAGAGGAAGGTAAGTTCAAGAAGTTCATTGAAATGCTTAAAGACTTGGTTTGAACATTTGTTTACTTGAAGCGCTGAAGGAGATTCCTAGGAATTCTAGGTTTATGAAAGAGTTAGTGACCAAGAAGAGAATGGCAAGTCTTGAGGACATGGGTGGACTGCACCATTCTAGTGTAGTTACTTCTAGATCCTTGGCTTAGAAAAAGGGTGATCTCGATGTGTTCATAATTTTATGTATAATTGGGACCTCCCAATTTGTTAGAGCTCTTTGTGACTTAGGAGATAACATAAATTTGATGTTGTTGGTTATATTTAGACAATTGGGTTAGAGTTCTCCCAAGCCAAATATTATGAGGCTATTGATGGCCCATCTCACTCTCAAGAAGCCCATTGGCATTTCCTATGATATGATGGTAAGAGTAGATTACCACATCTTTCTAATTGACTTTGTGATTATGGATTATGAGGTCAATTTCAAGATGCCCATAATTTTTGGAAGACCGTTTATGGCTAAGGGCAGAGATATAGTTGATATGGAAAATAAGGGACTCAAATTCAAAGTCAAGAAGGAAGAAGTCACATTCAATATTAGAAGAACAATGAAGCAGCTGACCGACATGAGAGTGGTGTCGATTATTGATTGTGTTGATGACCCAGGAGGGTATTCTTTTGGGTATCTTAATAAATTCTGAGTAGTCAAGATACCAAAATCGTAAAGCGATATTAAATCAAGCACTACATGGGAGGCAACACATGGGCTTATTGGTGCAGCCTGAGTAACCAACATGGCCATGTCATGTTGCGATGTTAAATCAAGCACAGGGTAGGAGGCAACCCACTATTTTGGTGTTCACTTTGTTTGTTTTGTGTTTATAGATTGGTAGCTTTTGAACATACCTGGAATGAGTTAAAGTTTCTACATTCATGACCTTCCAGGTAAGGGGACTGTGTTACCAATCCACCAGGTTACAATTCCCACTTAGGCCAGGTAGAGTTGTGAGATAATTAAAAAGATGAATTTTTGAAGATGTTAATGGGAAATTCTGGACTTTGAGACAAAATCCTACTTATAGAGACATAAATATTAGTTACAGACCCATAAGTAGTAGGGTGAGTATCAAAATGCAAAGTTCAAAACCAATGAAAGTGGGATGAAATTAGCGCCCACTTATGGTCACCACATATGGACCATATGTACAACGTACGACTCGTATGTGGAAGATGTAAGTGGTCAATCAATGGGACCAAAATTTTATTTAAAATTTTTGGCCTACCCATGCTTAAATAATACCTGAATAGGCCCCCTTGATATTTAACCCATTTTAGCCTTCCAAATTATCAAAATTTCAATCTTTCCCTTAAAACCTTACTTTCCCTCTCAAAGTATAAACTTTTCCCACACTTAGAAAAGGGTTAAATTGACACTTATTTGTGGTATCAACTTGTCTAAAAGTGTCATACACATGTTTTAACTTCAATTTACTTCACTTATTTGTAGCACACTTTCGATTGTGCATAAAAAAGGTAACGTTCTTAGCTCCAACTTGTAGTACTGTATGTTAAAATTGAAAAAAATTAGTTGATGTGGTTATTTACATGCAATATATACTTTTACCAACAAAGTTGTTAGTCAGAAGCCTTGAACTATACTAGAATCTCGAATGAAACCCTAAAATTATGCCCTAACCGGAAGTGTTACTTGACGAAGTAGAAGGATACTAAGAGTTTGGCTTGATAGTTCATAGTGATAAACATAATCTTTGATGTATGTATGCACATTGGAATCTTTGGGACTAAATTCAAGTGTAGGGACATGAAAATTGAAGAAAAATCAAAGTTGACTAATTTGGAGTTTTCTTTAAATTTTGAAGTCCCTCATTCTCTTTTTGAAACTGACATGTGTTTTTTCATGTACGCATGGCTCCCAAAGCTACAAAGAATAAAGTTGATTAATAGAGGGGATGGGATGAGTCCCCCAAGATAAGTGGTTCAATGGAGGAGTAGCCAATTTCATAGTTGTGGGCAAGTGACACATCGAGTGACAAGAGGGAAGATTTGTCAGGCAGCTGAGACTGTTATTTTGGAAACCAGCTTCCAGATGACTCATAGTGGGGAAAAAGACCAGCATTCACTTGGCCTAATAAACAGACTGATGTTGTTCAGGCTGTCTAAGAGGCCTAGGCATCTCTATCCTGACCGAGGATGAAGTCGGCTAGGAGATTATCCCCACACTCTTCTCCATCAGATGGTAATGATGATATTGATGAGGATGCAGAGTCAGAGAAAGCTCTGCATGTTGATACCTAGGACAACTTAATCTAAGTAGAGGACTTAGGCTACATACTAGGAGGAGTCATCAGTAGTACCCTAATCTGAGGAAGGTATTGCAGCTCATGTACAATATCAGGTGTACCCAGTCTAAGGAGGGTATAGGGTAGTCTTTCCATTATGTGCCAGTTCTAGATATAGAGGCACCAACATAGAAGGGTTAGAGTTCCATCCCTACATATGTTCCAGAGGTACCGCTTGAGGAGGAAAACCAGGGATGGTGTACGGATACATTTCAGATACTATTTAAGAGAGACTACTATATTATAGAAATCGGCTGACCCTAGAGGGTTATTTATGAGAAGCATAGGATTGAGCTATCTGGTTTGAGTAGTGCACTACAATTACGAGTAGCCTTTAAGTGTTATCAGTTAGAGTGGATGACTAGACCACTCAATTCTTATAGTTCAACTATGGTGCGAGAGTCTTATGCATCATATTATGCTATAGTAGCTCTGACTATGCCTAGAAGGGTTATTCTGAGGCACACTGAGCATCCATTGCTTGAGCAGACCCTGGTAAGTGGGGTCATGGTTTATATATCTGCAGCAACAATCCATCGATTTTGTAGCATGATGTTCGGGTATGCCATTGATTTTGCAGTCAACATTCGGCATAAGATTCACAAGAGAGCCTTTGTAGAGATGACAACTACGCCATTCCTTTATCTGATTTAGAGATTGTGTGATGATGTCAGTATAAAAGAGACGTCAGGAGTTGATGAGAGAGTACAAGTGATATCCATTGCACAGACGAAGATGATGAAGGATCTAGCATACCCAGCCCTTCCCAAGAGACCTAGTGAGCCTGTCACAGTACTTGAGGCCCAGCCTGTTACACCCGTACCTCCATCACTTATTATAGCTCTGGGAGTGCTAAACCGGGAGAATATGTTCTTTTTCATGAACTTCAGAACTACTCTTGCATTATTTGTTGGAAAGGCAGCTGCCTCCACCTACTTAGATACATAGTCTACTGCCATAAAGATGTACAAGTAGCCATGAAATAGTGGGAATGGTCCCATAAAATCAATCTCCCAAACGCCAAATACTTCAACTTCAAGAATATTATTCAAGGGCATATCATGGTGCCTTGAAAGTATACCTAACCACTAGTACTGATCACTTCTCTTCACAAAGGCAATTACATCTTTGAATAAGGTAGGCCAAAAGAAGCCTGATTATAACACTTTTTTGGCTGTTCTTTCACCCCATGATGGCCATCTTAAGGAGTTGAATGGCACTTTTGTAGAACTTGTGTGAATTCAACTTTTGAAATACATCTTCGTACAATACCGTACATACCCTACTTGAAAAGATATGGATCGTCCGATATGTAAGCTTGAGAATTATGAAGTAGTTTATTTCTTTGTTAAGTGGTAGTTTCGGGAGGGTAAACCCCACACACTAGTAAGTTCATAATATCTGCATACCAAAAAAGGTCACACGCGCCAAGGAACAATAATTTTTCATCCAAAAACTCTTCCTGAATGTAGAGAGAATAATCAACAATATGGTCATGAGTCTCAAGCCATGAAAAATAGTCTACAACCTAATTCTGTGCTCTTTTCCTATCACGAACCTCCAGGTCAAATTATGCAATAATAAAATATATCTGATCAATCGAGGCTTTGCATCCTTTTTATTAAAGAGATACTTGATGGATATATGGTCTGTGTGAACAATAACTTTGGTACCCACCAAGTATGCTCTAAATTTATCAAATGCATAAACCACCGCTAACATCTCTTTTTCAGTGACTATAGTTTACTAGCATAATAAATAGAGAGAAATACCTTGTCTTTTCTTTTCCCCAATACTTCTCCCACAGCCACGTCACTAATATCACACACCAATTCAAATGGAAACTCTCAGTCTGGAGAAATCAAAATAGGAGTTTCTGTCAGCTTCTCAAAAGCTTTTTAACAATCTACCCTAAAATCAAACTTGGCATCTTTTTCTGACAATTTACACATCGGGCTTGCAATCTTTGAAAAGTCCTTTATAAAATGCCTGTAAAAACACACATGTCCCAAGAAACTTTGCATTCCCTTGACAGATACTGGATGTGGCAGCTTTTCGATCACTTTAATTTTGGCTCTATCTACTTTGAGTCCTCTACATGACACTTTATGGCCAAGGACTATTCCTTCCTTAACCAAACTTTTCCCAATTCAGCACCAGATTTGTCTCTTCACAATGAGCTAGGACTCGATCTAGATTCTACAAGCATACCTCAAAAAATTACTGTAAATAGAGAATTCATCCATGAATACCTTGATAAAATCTTCAACCATGTCATAAAACATTGCCATCATGCATCTCTGAAACATTGTAGGAGTATTGCAGAGGCCAAAAGGAATGCATCTGAACGCATATGTTCCATATAGACAAGTAAAAGTCATCTTCTCTTGGTTCTTGGGCGCAATGGTGATTTGATTATAACCTGAGTAACCATCAAGAAAATAGTAGTACTCCTGCCCTACCGACCTAACCAACATCTGATCAATGAAAAAGATAGGATAGTGGTCCTTTCTTGTTGCTTCATTTAGCATCCAATAATCAATACAAATTCTCCATTTGGTCACCATGCGAGTGGGAATTAGCTCATTTTCTTCATTTTTCAACACGGTCATCCCACCTTTCGTTGGGGCGTAATGTATTGGGCTTACCCATTTATTGTTTGATATTGGATAAATAATCCCATTGTTGATCCACTTAATGACCACTTTTTGTACCACGTCTTTCATTACCAGATTCAATCTATATTGTTGTTGCACTCTTGGTTTAAAACCTTCTTCCATGTATATATTATGCATGCAAAACACTAGATTTATCCTTGTAATGTTAGATATTTGCCACCTAATTTCCTTCTTTCTTCTTTTCAAGACTGTCATTGCTTTCTTTACTTGTATATCAGATAAACCTACAGACAAAATAACATGCAAGGTATCACTGTCACCATGGTAAACATATTTCAAGTGAGGAGAAAGAACCTTAAGCTCCAATTTTGGAGCTTCATTAATTGAAGCTTTGGGGTATGGGCCAATTGGCATGTTCAATGGCTCAAAAGGCAGCTTTTTCATTTCAACCGCTACCAAATCCATGACTTGGGCTAATTCCAGTGCCTCCACATCTCAATAAAGATCATGACCTACTAAAGCTCACTCTAATGGATTATCTAACAACAACAGCCTATGATCAGACTCAAGGTCTATAAAGAATATAACAGACAACTCCTTATATATAGCTAGCAATATCAGCACCTTGTACATATCAAAAACCTCCACTTTGTCTTGCTCTCTTATTGTCATCTTCCCTGTGCTACATCAATTAATGACTGCTCTATTTTTAGGAAGGGGCATCCCAAAATAAATGAATCAACTAGATCAGCTTCAAAGTCAAGAATAAAAAAGAAAACCAGAATGATTAGTGATCCCACTTGCACTAAAACTTCTTAAATAATTCCGTCCGGCCTAGATAAAGATCTGTAAGCCAACTGTGATATAATAGTAGTGGGTTTGGGACTCCTAAGACCTATCTTTTGGTACCAAAATATAGGTATAAGATTTATGCTAGCCCCCAAGTCACACAATCCGCGGGCACTTACGGTCTATCCAATAGTGATCTGCAAAGTAAAACTACCTGGATCCTTCAATTTTATGAGCAATTTATTTTGTATCTTTCATGTGCACTCCTTAGTAAGTGCAACTATAGCATACTCTATCAAGCGGTTCTTATTTGCCAATATATCCTTTAGGTATTTTGCATATTTTGGAACACTCTATAGAATATCAACAAGAGGAAGCTTTACTTAAATCTGCTTTAGAAGATCCAAAAATTTCTTATAATTGACCTTCTATTGATGCTTCCTTTGTATTTAAGGGAATGGTAGAGATGGAGTCTTCTTTTCCACATGAGTTTTATCACTTATAGCTTTTTCTTTTCCTCTTTTCTCCTCACTGGCCTTAGAATCATCTTCAGTGGCTGTGGGACTAACCTTCTCAGGTACCGCCTCCTTTAACTATAACCCACTCCTTATTATAACTTCATTTATTTTTTTTTGGATTTGCCTTTGTATAGCAAGGTAAGCCTCCTTGAGGTGTTGCGTTTGCGCTCCCGCAATCTGACCGAGTTGCAACTCTAAATTTCTAGTAACCAACTGTTGGCTCTTTAATTCTGCTGCAAACAACACTTGATTAGCTAAAGTCTGCTTCATCATCTCCTCTGTGTTGCTTGTTTGAGTAGTAGCTTGATTATTCTGGACCTGCTATTAATTCTGTTGGACTGTCGCCTTATACTAATTATTATTCTATTCCTAATTTCCACCCCATAAGAAATTGAGATGGTTCCTCAAGTTGGGATTATACGTATTACCGAAATTCTGTTGTCCCTGACAATTCACATTCCCCACATAATTAACAGAATTTGGATTAGCCGTACAAGAATCTAATGTATGCTCACTACTTCCACAAACCTCACACCAATAATTTACTTGTTGGACAACATTAGTTGTAGCTGCTGCATGTGGAACCCCCAACTTTATATTGTTAAGTTGAGTAAGCATTTGATTTTGCATTGCTATAATCTGAGCTGATAATGCAGTGAAATGGTCTAACTCTAATACCCCTGCAACCTTCTTGGAAGCACTCCTCAAATTAGCATACCATTCAGGGTTCCCTTGTTAAATCCGATTCAGCAGCATGTACAATTCATCATAAGTTTTCTCAAGAGCTCAACCCCTCAATGAAAGTATTAACAAGGACATCATTAGACTAATGATGGAGAGGGAAGTTTTTGAGCACACTCTTAAATCTCTCCCAACCTTAGTAGAGATTCTCTCCTTCTTTCTATCTAAAACTCAGAATCTCACTTCTCAAACGTAAAGTCTTCCCAGATGGAAATAATCAAATAAGGAACTTCCAAGTTAGATCTTCCCACAACATGTAACCACCTCTTTGCTTCCCCAATGAAAGAAAAAGGGAAGAGTGTCAATCTGACATAATCAGTACTCACCTCAACAGGAATGTAAGTATCATTTATTTCTAGAAAGGTCTGTATGTGTTGCTGTGGGTATTCATGTGAAAGTATCAAGAAGGTATCAAGTGTTGTAAAGTATCAAGATGATTGGGAATTTGTGAATAAAAATTGTAAATAAATAAGAAATAGCAATTTGATACAATAGAAAAGCAAGCAATAGTTGTAAACAATAATGATAAGAATTCCAGGGTTGTAGCACATAGAACAATTATACAATTCTATCTTCTTATCGCATTCTAGTTGGTTATCAGGTTGTTGATTCGCAAGGTTTATCGTCCGATCTTGGTCTCCAAACCTCTAATCTTCTATCTATTGAATATTACATCTACAGCTCCCGCAGAGATACAACAATTCATCTATATTCATAAAGTAATCTTTTTGTAATTGAACCAAGCAGGGCTTATAGGTATGTCCCTATCCCAGATGCTAATTCCAACCCCTTATTTCATAAGAGGATAAGAACCTTGCTCCTTAATTTCTTAATTGTATCCTATGATTCTCATCTTGAATTCACATAGGAATATATATTTATTCTCTGGGTTCTCACTCATTAAAATAGTAAGATCAAGAAATTAAGAACAACCCAGATGATAATCCAAAAAGAAAATATGATAAAGAATATCAAATAGTAACCATGTTCTTGGCCTTAACCCCAGAACAAGGGTGTTTAGCCACTAATGTTTGAATTCGACATAAAAAATAAGGAATTAATCATACCCAAATTTATCTTGAAGTGAAGAAGTTGAAAAGAAATTGTAAGAACCCTAAAAGAGAGATTTTTCCCCTTTTTCTACGCTGCTACGCTTGCCAAGTGTTTTCAATTGTGTTGAAGTTTTTTTTTATAGTTGGGATGATTTTAGCCTAGAAAATGTCCAGGGTCGCATCGCGATACATTCTTTACCTGACTGAATGTCGCGATGCGATATGCGCTTGACTTGACTAGGGGTCACGTCGCGGGCCTATTGCGACCCCTCACTGGAATTGTCATCCAAAAATTTGGTGAAGGCAAAAATTTTGGGGCTCGTGACATGACATGTGCTTGACTTGAATAGGGGTCGCATCGTGGCAGGTGCTTAACTTGAATAGGGGCCGCATTGCGGGCCTATTATAACCCCTCACTAGAATTTTAGTTTAAAAAATCGGCTAAGGAAAAGAATCCTTTTAGATGGTAGCTTTCCTACTTGATTCCCCTTTCACTGTATGCTTCCCAACTTCATTGAAAATTCCTTCTAAATTCAATCCACTCAAATCCATAACCTCATTTGTCATTTGATTCATATCATGCCTCTATTTTCTTCCAATTCCATGAGAAATTTACACTACATAACTAATCACGTCCATCAGCTATATAATGCAATTAGACATTAAAACGTAACAAAAACACACATTTTAGCTCGTCGAACAAGTCCTATTATGGGTAATAATTGGTGATTGGATATATAAATACGCCCAAGATCATCCTTGAAATATGAGGACTCACCACTCTTTCTGCTGTTGATAACCTGAACTGTTAGGTATGGTCAGAACCCTGAGCATCCATACCTATAATATAAGACATCATAGCATAAATAAAGAGTATGTATCAGTACTTTGAATGTACTGGTATGCTAAGCGAGGTAGGCTGAAATACATGGGTTCATATGCATGAGATGATAACTGACTAAATGAACATTATGAAATAACCAAATGAGAGTACATGCAAAAATATAACTGCTGACATACTGAAAATGCGATAATGTGCATGTAGATATACATCAAGTATCCAAGATTTGTATTGAATCTGAGTATTGAATTCTAATGGCCGAGTAACTAAATCTGATAGCCATGGTTCTGTAGAACTGTCTGAGTTCTTTATTGAATACTAAGACTGAAATTTTAACTATGAAAGTGTTCATCTAACCAACATACCCCAATATAGATTGATTTTAGGGTCCAACCTGTGACACTTGTTAGAAGGGTGTTAGCACCTTGCCACGGGATACTAACAATGTTATGTCAACCCTAATCTGGTGGGAAGACTCATGAAGTATGAATATGTTTGCGTCAACCCTAGTCTAGCAAGAGGATGACTTACCCTACGCTGGCTACTTAGTTCTATAACTTAGGGACTGCTACTGAGGGTCAAACCCTCAGCTGGTAGGAATTCTCCCATCCCTGGGTTATCTCGGTGCTGAATCCTACTCCTAATTAAATCAATGCTGAATTAATCACTAAACTATATTAGGTTTGACTGAATTGACACTGGTCATGTTTACTGACTGGACTGGACTGAGTGCACTAAGTTCTGTTAATTGACTAAGGATTTATTGTTCTTGACCTAAACTGGGACTAGTCTATAACTACTGCGACTAAGTAAACAACTACATTTCGAATAATAAATACCCCTAGGACTTGATAGCATTATAAACAATCTCATATCACAACTTTAACAATGCTACAATAGGTTACCATGCATGATTTACTCATGTGGACAACTTAACAAACACTTGCAAGGCATAACTTTAGCATGGGAGTAATTTCAAAGATGTAGTAATAGCATGAGTTCAATACTAAGATCACCAATGGTTCACAAATGAACATTTAATTCACTTAGGCATTTTTCAAACACTTAGGAGGCATAACCTTGTACTTGGGCATGAATAACATGCTAATGCATCATGACTACAACAACGAATTCACAATTTAAGGGTTTTGACATGGGAGTTACATCAATCACAATACATGTTATTTTATATTCATGAAACTTGCCATTAAATGTTGAATGGAAACCTATACAAATACACAAACATGAATATAACCTGATTTGTACATATAAATCATGAATGTATTAACTTAAAATTTTAAAAAGGGTTCTTGAACTCCAAGGGTGGAAGAAAACCCAAGGATGAACACCTAACATACCTTGTTTGTTGATTTCTTGAAGATTGTTGGGAATATCTTAGAACTTGATCTTGAACTTGATAAACTAGGGTTTTGTTTCTTGAGAGTATTTGAGAGGAATGAGTGAAATTTTTTCCCTTTGGGATGATTAATTTCATGTTATGGCTGAGTTGGGGAGGAAAAAAGGACCTAATTGCCCTTGGAAAGTAAAATTTATAATTGGAACCCGTTTTTGACCTTCGCTGCGATGCGGTGAGGCTCCCATCGCTATTTCCACCGCAATATGGTGGAATTGCGGTGGCTTACTGGAATCAGCCAACTTCTGATTTTCTGCCTACCGTGAAGCAATGGTTTTCACATTGCCATAGTCATCACGACGCCATGAAATTGCGGTGACTTGCTATTTTGGAAATCCAAAAATGATCCAACCCTCGTTCAAAAAATCCAAAACCTTACTCGAGACGACCTATAGATAACCCTAATCATGAACCAATTAAAAGATCAACATTTCTAAAGTTGGAAAGATCGTAAATGATGTCATTGAAATATTGAGGCCAAAATGAGACTAAGTGTCAACACTTACCTGAAATTTTCTAAGTCTGGGACCTCTTTTGGCATGCTATAAAGGACTGAAATAACTAGGACTTTGTGGGGTCTTACAATATATCCCCCTTGGGAATATTCTTCCTTGAATGAGACTGACTAAACTAAGAGGAAATATACTTTCACTGACATGCATAACTGAAGCATGACTGAATTTTTAGAGATATAACACATGACTGAACTATTTCATGAATGCATGAATGCTATGAAAATGTTATACAACTGTAACTGAGTGTGGAATATAGTAAATATAAGGAAATTTGTTACCTTAGGCTGAGTCTAAGTTTGTGGAGAAGAGGTGAGGATACTTGGATCACATGTTTGCCTTTTCTTCCTAAGTTTCTCCCTCAACAGACTGATTTCACCAAAGAACCTTTAACCAAAGGAACTTCTTTGTTCCTTAGTATGCGAATTTAACAATCAAGGATTTTGACTAGGTCTTTCTCATAAGAGAGACTATTCTGCATATCTACACTCTCTATAGGGACTATAACTACTGGGTCGCCAATACACTTCTTTATAAAGGAGACATGAAAAATTGGGTACACTAATGCTAAGTTTGCAGGTAACTCGAGCTCATAAGCTACATTATCGAAATAACTTAGAATCCTATAAGGACTAACATATCAGGGACTTAGATTTCCCTTCTTACCAAACCTCTTCACCACCTTCATGGGAGAGATTTTGAAATACACATAATCACCACTCTCAATTTCAAGATCTTTTCTTCTCACATTTGCATAAGATTTTTGTCGGCTCTGAGCTGCATTGAGTCTCTCTCGGATTAACTAGACTTTCTCTAAAGAATTAAACACCAAGTTACCCACTATCATGGCCTTACCTACCTCAAACCAACTAAAGGATACCTACACCTTCTCCCATAAAAAGACTCAAATGGAGCCATCTGTATACTAGAATAATAGCTATTATTATATGTGAACTCAATCAAAAGCAAGTGGTCATCCCATCTATCCTTACAGTCAGCAACACATACGCTCAACATAACTTCTAGAGTCTGAATGGTCCTTTTTACCTGACCATCTGTCTAAGGGTAGAAGGCTGTACTGAGGTGAACTTGGGTAACAAGACCCTTTTGGAAGGATTTCCAAAAGTGAGAGGTGAACTACGTACTTCTATCTGTAATGATGGACAACAGGAAACCGTGCAATCTGAACAACTCTTTAACATAGAGCTTGACATAATCCATGGATGAGTAAGAAGTATGAACTAGCAAGAAATGGGCTCCTTTGGTCGTCCTGTCCATAATGACTTAAATTGAATTATGTTGTCGACGAGTACACGGCGAACCAATCGTGAAATCCATGATCACTTCCTCCTACTTCCAAGTGGGAATACTGAACTCCTGTATAGACCCACTAGGCTTCTGATGTTCAATCTTAACCTTCTGACATGTGGATCACTTAGCTACAAACCCTATAATATCTATCTTCATCCTGCTCCATCAATAGACTTCTCATATATCGCGGTACATCTTAGTGTCCCCTAGATGAAAAGAGTAAAGTGAACCATGCGCTTCTACAAGAATTCACCATCTCAAGCCATCTACACATGGCACACAAAGTCGACCCTCGCAGTGTAACACACTATTCCCTCTTGGGAGAAAACCTCTACTTTCTGGTCTCTAATTGATGCTTTTAGCTTAAGTAAACTGGGATCCCTGTATTGCTTTTCTTTCACTTCGTAAAACAAAAATCATTCCAAACTATTCTGCACCTAAGCACTACCTTCAGCAGAATCAATCAAATGGACACCTAACCTGGCCAGATAATATACTTCATGAACTAACTTCTTCTTACCATCCTCAACATGAGCAACACTACCATGGACAACCTACTGAGGGCATCTGCTGCTATATTGGCCTTGCTCGAATGATATAGAACACTTATATCATAATCTTTCAACAACTCTAACCACCTTCTCAAACATAAGTTCATGTCTTTCTGTGAAAACACATACTGCAGGCTTTTGCAGTCTGTGAACACATCAATATGTACCCTATACAAATAATGCCTCCAAATCTTGAGGGCAAACACAACAACTGCTAGCTCTAGAACATGGATGGGATAATTCTTTTCATGGGGATTAAGCTTTCTAGAGGCATAGGCCACAACCTTACCCTTCTATATCAAAACACACCCCAAATCAACTTTAAAAGCATCACAATATACGACAAATCTATCTAAACCATCAGGCAAAGTCAAAACTGGGGTTGTAGTGATTTGAGTCTTCAACTCCTAAAAACTCTTCTCACAAGAATCTAACCACTACAATTTGACTTTCTTCTGTGTCAATCTGGACATGAGGGATGAAATAGATGAAAATCCTTCAACAAACCATTAGTAATAGCCATCCAAACCCAAGAAACTCATGATATCTAATAGAGAGATGGGTTTAGTCCAGTTTCTCACTGCTTCAATCTTTCAAGAATCCACACTAATGCCATCACTAGAAAGTATATGCCCAAGGAAAGATGCTGACCTTCGCTAAAATTTGAATTTACTAAATTTGGTGAACAACTGATAGGCACTGAGGGGCTGTAATACTTTTCTGAGATGGTTTTCATGATTATGTTCATAGCGGGAGTAGACAAGAATATCATCAATGAAGTCTATAATGAACATGTCCAACTACTGCTTGAACATGTGGTTCATCAAGTACATTAAAATTGTTGGTGCAATGGTAAGACCAAATGACATTACTAGGAATTCAAAGTGAGCATATCTTGTTTTGAAAGGTGTTTTTGGAATGTCACATTCTCTCACTCTGAGATAATGATAGCCCAATCTAAGGTCTATCTTAGAAAAGTAACTAGCACCCTGAAGTTGGTTAATAAAGTCATCAAGTCTAGGAAGCGGATACTTATTCTTGACTGTGACTTTGTTCAACTGACGATAGTCAATACACATTCTAAGAGAACTATCTTTCTTATGCATGAATAAAACTAGTGTACCCCACGGGGAGATGCTGGGCCTGATGAATCCTTTATCTAGGAGATCCTTCAATTGCTAATTTAACTCCTTCAATTGCTAATTTAACTCTTTTAGTTTAGCTAGAGCCATTCTGTATGGCGGAATAGAGATGGGCTAAGTATAAGAAAGAAGGTCTATTCCGAAGTCGATTTTCCTTTCGAGAGAAACTCTGGGGAGATCTTTGGGAAACATATCTAAAAATTCACTTGTGACTGGAACTGACTCGAGATCAGGAGCCTTAGAACTAAAGTATTTGACTAGCACTAAATGATAGACACACCCCTTGGATATCATTTTTCTCGCTCTAAGGTATGAAACAAGTTGACCCTTAAGTGCTGAAGTACTACCCCTCTATTCTAGGATAGGTTCATTCAGGAATTAAAAATAGAAATCCTTATTTCTACAATCAACTAAAGAATATCATGAATGAAGCCAATCCATTCTAACAATGAAGTCAATATCTATCATCTCTGACCCTATTAAGTCTGCTGAAGTAACTTTTTGAGATACCACAACCGGACAGTTCCTGTATACCCACCGGGCTATGATAGATTTACCTACTAGGGTAGAGATTGAGAATGGATCTACTAGAATTTTGGGCTAACTCCAAAGTCAACGTCTATATAAGTAGTTACAGAGGAAAAGAAGCTCTTGTATCTAGCAAAGATTAAATGTGTAAATTGTAAACTTGTAACATACCAGTGACCACATTAGGAGACTTTTCCTGATCCTGTCAAGACTGGAGTGCATAGAGTCTATTTAGGTGCTACGCATTGGTGGAACTGGAAGCGACACCCTGCTAAAATGGGTGACTGGACTAAGCTGAGGGACTATTATGCTGACTATGGGAACCCACCTGAGGAAACTCTTTGATTCTATGACCTTGTTTGCCACACCTAAAACACACATCACAGCCATCCCTACAGATCCCCTGATGGTTTCTTCTACACTCCTGACAAAAGGATTTGGTTGGGCACTGCTAACACTACCCTGAGATTTAGAGTCAGGCGCCTTATCCTTATTACTATTTTTGAATTTAGACACCGAAGCTCTGGCTGAAGATGGAGCTCGGACTGAAGATTTCAGGCAGAATTAAGGATGATTACCACCCTCTGACTTAGAGTGAGTAAAGTTGAAGTTACCTATTCTAGACCTCTTACTCTTCTTCTCTTGCTCTTTTATTTTCTGCTCCTCTATCTGTTGTACATGGGCCATCAACCTAGCCAAGTCCATCTCTTTAATCAGCATTGCGATCCTACACTCTTTGACCACACTGTCAGACACAGCGGACATAAACTTGCTTATCTTAGACCTGCTATCAGCTACCGCATAAGGAGAATACCTGGCCAATTGAGTAAACTTGAAGGGAGTACTTTACTGTCATGCTGCCATACTTCAGATTAATGAACTCTAAAACCTTAGCTTCGCTCAACTTCAATAGGAAGAACCTAGTAGCAAATTTCTCCCATTCTATTGGACCTGCATCTGCGCCCCTATCTACCTTCCACTACTTAAACTATGAATGAGCCACATCCTATAATTGATAGGTAGATAACTCAACACTCTCACTAGCGATTACACCCATAATTTTGTTACCTTTTCCACCATATCAAGGAATTTCTGTAGGTCCTCTTCAGACTTAGACACTGTAAATGATGGAGGGTTCATTTAGGCAAAATCCTGAATTCTAGCTGCAGCAGTATTGGCCACTGGGTTAGCCTGAAAAATAGTTAGGAATTCATTCTGGGATGCTACAGAATGAGCTTGAGTTGTGAAAGCTACTCTGAATTCAGTGTGAAAAACATGCTTATTCGGGGAATCTTCCTAAATAGGCGGTGGTACTGGCTAATTTCCAGTTCTTCTTCCGTTGGTCCTTTTATGAGAAATATTCTATAAATAGAAAGGAAGATTGGATTAGAAAAAGAGTTTAACTTGATCTCATGCTCACTTGCACGATATGAACACTAAAATAAGGGAACTTTTCCTAAAAACGCCTCATAGCCTCTTATCCATAAGTATGGTGCGCTATACACCCATGCATAAGACTTTACTTGGCGTGGTTTTTAGAATCCATAGGACACTTTAGAACCCTGGGATCTAATACCAAGTTTACAACACCAAAATCTGCACCCTGGACGTCACATGATGCTTACGACACTGAAGGTTCACAAGCTAACCCATGACTGGTACCTGCTGTGAGCACTGAATAATAATATTGAAAACATATACAGAAGTAAAGTTGTAAATGCCATAAGGATCATATGAGAACAGATGTTGAACTCTGATGATAATACTGTTAAAAGTATTTAAAAAACTAAATTCTAACTGTCTGAATATGGAGTTAATGGGACAAGTCCCCAACTAACCCCGACTGAATTGACTATTGAACTACTGAAATAATGAAATAATAACTCTTTCCTCAAAATATAAGGACTCACCACTTTATCTATTACTGATAACCTGAACAGTTAGGTACAGTCAGGCACCTGAGCATCCAAACCTATGATATGAGACATCATAGCACAAAGAAAGAGTATGCATTAGTACTTTGAATGTACTAGTGTAATGACCAAATTTTTCTAGAATCGTACATCACACGGTGCTCATCATCCTGAAGAACCACAAGCCAACCCTCTACTGATATTTGTACCAGAATATTGTATAATATAGATAATAAATGCAGAAACTAGCCATAAGGTTCAAAACATCTATAAATACTAAAAATTTAAAACTGAATATAGATACATCTGTTCAAAATGACTTTAAATTGTCTGAACTATGGAGTTGATTGGGCATATCCCCAACTAACTTTGTCTACTGAAAATAAACAAAATCTGATACAAAATGATAAAAGGATCATCCTCGAATGAAAAGGGCTCACTGCTATGTCTACTACTGCTGACTGGGACTAAGCTACAAGAGGTACTCTGGATCTCGTACCTCTGAACCTATGGTGTCAAATAAAACACCATAGCGCAAATACGTTAGTATGGGAATGTACCGAGTATGAAGATGAAGTAAAGTTGAACAACTGAATCATCTAATACTAATAGCTGAGTATTGGAGTTAAGTCAGTCTTATCTAGTGAGTAATCTCAAAATTTGAGAATACTGGAACTGATTAACTGAATATACTTACATCAATGACTGAATTCTGAGCTCCCTTCTCTCGACTGACTCAATCAGAGATCAACCTCTCTAACGGATGATACCAGAATCTATTTCAATGATAAAAAATGCTCATGTTTGAATCTGACCATAAGAATACTCAATCGAATCTGAGACTGAGATCAAGCCTATCTATCGGGTGATCTATGGATCTGATAATGAGATTACTCAACTGATTCTAAAACTGAGATCAAGCCTATCTATTGGGTGATCTCTAGATATGATATTGAATAACTGTATATGATACCCAGCCTATCTGATGGGTGGTCCATGAAATAATGAAACTATTTGAGTTCCTCATTGGGATAGATGACTATATCTGAAAGTCCTAATTTCGGATGATTGGTACTGAAATTGTAATTCTAGAAAGTAGTTACTTAACCAACATGCCCCGACCTCCCGCTGGTAAGGTCCAACCTGTAACCCCAGTTGGAAGGGTGTCAATACCATGCCACAGGTAAATACCTCTCTGGTAGTTGACCCTAACAGAAAGTTAGCCTAAGCCAATATAATAGTCAAACATCTCTCTATGGGTGACAACCTTTACTAACAGTGACTCTTGCATCCTGCACTGGCTATGTAGTTCTGGAGTTCAGGGATTGCTCCTAACGACTTGGCCTCTCTCTTTGATGGGGAGACTTCTTCCCTTCCCTTACTCGGTGCTAAAATCTACTCCCAACTGAAAGACTCTGAAAGGAATTCTCAACTGAACACAAACAGAACTAAATTTGATACTAATCATGTTTCTCAAATGATCTGACTGAGTTAAGCTGAATTTACTTGGTTTCGTATTTGACGAAATACTACTGAATCACGGTATCTAGCTAACGATATAGAGTTTTAATAGAGTACTCGTTTACTATAGGGATTAGAACTGAACAATTGAATACTACTAGATCTATGTTATGTACAGAACTGAGGCTAGATTACTAGCAATAATGAGATCATGGATATTACTGAGATTATTGAGATTTCTTAAGTCCTGGTCTGCCTAAGGATACAGAGTTTTATAATTCAATAAGTTTTGAGAATCATGGCTTGACTGAGATTATCATAAAAACTGACACAGGCTCTAGACAACAGCTAAATTGTCGGGTACAAATACCTCCAGGACTCGATAACATAAAAGTAAAACATAACCATTTTTGACTAGTCATAAACATGATTATTCATTCATTATCACAATCACTAAAGCATCTCTTCAAGCATTTAGGAATCATAAACATGTAATAGCATAGGGAGAACATGCTATTAGATCATACTCTATTCTACAAGGTCTTGGATCAAGTACAGCGCACGTAGGTTAGTTTGGCATGTATCGGATAACACATGATTGGGGAAACTTCATACTATCATGTCACAATTTACTCATCAAGTACTTGGTATATATTAGACACTTAGCATATATCAAAGAGCATGAAATTGGAGAATTTGATACTATCATGTCTTAACTCGTTTACTAAGGATTTTCAACAAACACTAGGCATGCATGAACTTGCACACAATTGAGGGTTTCCTAATTAACATGCTATAATGGCCCTAATTTCTTCACATAAGCATTTTATCAAACATATGGGGAGCATGCTTTGCTTATTCAACTATTTCTACGCTTAATTGACATGAACACATCTTCTAACAAGCGACTTGAAGAGGATTTATCATGAACATCACATAGTATCACATACTAAGGTCAAATCATGATAACCTTGTAAACAACATGAATCACAACTAAATCATAGCAGGAATATCAATTTCAACTTACATGAATCATTAAGACCCATAAACATAAGATCTTTGAATTTTACAGAAAGGGTTCTTGAGCTTCTTGGATGAAAGGGAACCAAGAATCAACATCTACATATCTTGGGGATACTCTTTTCTTGAAAGACCTTGGAGAGATTATTGATTTCTTTATTTCTCTTGATCTCTATTGATTTTGTAAAACCCTAGTTTTGATTTTGAAGATTGGAAATGAGGCTGAGAGCCTTTTATCGAGTATATAAAGGGGCTGAAAAAGAATCGAAAAACACCAAAAAGCCCTTGGAATTAAAATCCAAAACTGGAAGAATCCCAATTTTTCATGCTAGCGCAATGTGCTGTAATCGCGCCTGCTCACTAGAAATTGGATAATTGGGAAACTGCTTGACGATGCGATATGGTGGAAATCACGTTGCCACCTTGGTTTTGAACTGGAAAGGCACCACGATGCGGTGGAATCATGTTGGTGCACTAAAAATTGACAATTTTGAAATCAAGCCTTGGCGCGATGCGCCAAAATTATGGAGGCTCACTGGATTTTGACGACATCCATTTTGGTTGGCTCCGCGACACGCTAAAGTGTCAGGTGGCACAATTTCTGACTAAAATAGCTCTAACTTTTTATCCGAGTGACAGATTTAGGTGAATTTGGTATCGATGGAAATCTTATTCAATTCTCTACATGATAAAAAGTTGATACTTGGGCGATTCTATAATGTTCAAAATACTTCTCATTTGGGAAGACACTTCTCATTTTTTAAGGCCGAATTAATACTTCACTGAACATGCTCTAAGGCTCAGACTATGAGACAATTTTGCGGGGTCTTACAATATCTCCCCCTTGGAAATATTTAGCCTCGAATGTCGCTTGATCAGCTAAGAATACTGATTGACTAAACTTACTCAAGGAACGGGAGCATCTGAAACATGACTATGCAATTGGAACCACTGATACTCTAAGTTCTCATACTGGACATGCATATCTGATGCATAAAACACTTGACTGAAGCTACTCATAAGCTGAATTCCCATAACTGACATACATATCTGATGCATAGACTCATAACTGAATGGATATCATGAATGCATGACTAAATACATTGAAAAGATGAACTCTTTCTATAAAACATGCGTATCTAGTGCATGAATGCCTGATTGAACTAACTCTCAAAAGCATGACTGGCTATGCAATAATAACTGAGGTTAAATTTGTAAGGAGCGTCTGAACATGCAACTGAATGAGTCTAAAGACATGCAAATACCACATTATCATGGGGTATCTCCCCCTTAGGACTCAATACCCCTCTACAAACTCTTCGCTGAAACACTGGGGCAGTGCACAGAGCACCTAAAAACTAGGTCATGATTGATAGACTTAGACCTAAAACTCATGCATGGGTTATGCTGACATATAAGCTCAAAATGGAAGCATGGGATCTAACAATACATATCACCAAGATAAAGGACTCATAACATATCTGAGTCTATTTTAGGGAACCTTTCCTGATCAAGGAGAGCCTGAAGCGTATGAAGTCTTCTCTGACGCCGACCACTACTGACATCGAAAGAGGTACCCAACTGAAGAAACTCTCTACCTCTCTGAGATAAAACTCTATATTCTCTTATTCTATGGCCTGGCTCACCACACCTAAAGAACACATCACTACCAGCTCTACACACACCTTAGTAGCTCTTTCCACACTCTCTACAAAGTGGATAGGTACGAACAAGTCGGGAGCATACTTAGCTAATTGATTGAACTTAAGACAATACTCCTTCGCTGTCATGGAACCTAGCCTTAGGTTCATAAACTAATCTACCTTAGCCTCTCTCATCTCTAGCGAGAAAAACATATCTAAAAAGGCACCCTAAAACTCTTGCCAAGTCACGGGAGCTGCATCCTCCCCTCTACCATCCTTCCACATCACTACATAATCATGAGAAATATACTTTAACCTATAGGATGATAACTCAATAATCTGCTCCTCAAAAACATGCATAATTGGGGTGTCCTTCCTCACCTCTTTTAGATAAAGCTGTGGGTCCTCAGCTGCTACTGACCCAAAGAATTCTGGCGGGTTTATCTTTATGAAATCTCTAATCCTGGCTGTGGTAGAACCCCTATCTTGTTGAGGTAGGGCTGCAGCCTGATGGTTGCCCTAAACATTAGTCACAGCTTGGGATAGAGCCTGGAAAGCTGCCTGAAACTCTATATGTGACACACTCTCATTCTCTGGATCTACTAGTTGAGGGGGTTGGTCATCAATACCAGAGGAATAATCTCTGTGAGGAGGCATACTCTGTAAATTAAAGAAATAAGTGGATTAGATTGAGGATTAACTTGAGCTCATACTCACTCGCACGACATAAATGCTGAAAGAAGGGAAATTTCTCCTAAAAATATCCTGTAGCCTCTTGTACATAAATGTGTCACGCAATACATCCATGCATAAGATTCTACTAGATGCAACTTTTCAGACTCCCTTGGACACTATTGAACCTTAGGCTTTGATACCAAGTTTCTAACAACTCGATTTTTCTAGAACCGAAATGTCACATGGTGCTCATGATCCCGAAGGACCACAAGCCAACCCTCTACTGATATCTGTACCTAAACACTGCATAATATAGATAATAAATGTAGAAACTGGCCATAAGTTTCAAAACATCTCAAAATACTCAAAATTTAAAACTTAATACTGATACATTTATCCGAAAGGCCTTCAAACTGTCTGAACTGTGGAGTTGACAGGACATGTCCCCAACTAATTTTATCTACTAAAAATAAACAAAATATGATACAAAATAATAAAAGGATCATCCTAGAATGAAGAGGACTCACTGCTATGTCTACTGCTACAGACTGGGACTAAGCTGCTAAGGGTACTCTGGATCTTGTGCGTCTGAACCTATGGTGTCAAATAAAATACCATAGCGTAAATATGTCAGTACGGAAATGTACCAACTATGAAGATGAGGTAAGGCTAAATGAAAGGTCTTATGCATGAACAATAACTTAATTGAATAATCATAAGAGTACAGAATGAGAACATATGCATGAATGCACAAAACATAACCAAAATTATCGTGACTCGAAATACTGAAACTTGGATACTGGTTTATTGTCATCTGAGCTTACTACTAATGCCTGAGATACTGAAAAACTGAATCATTTGATACTGATAACTGAGTAGTGGAGTTAAGATTATTCTTATCTAGTGAGTGATCTCAAAATCTGAGAATACTAGAACTGATTAACTGAATATACTCGCATCAATGACTAAATTTTGAGCTCACTGCTCTCGACTGGGTTAATCGGAGATTAATGTCTCTAATGGATAATTCTAGAATCTATTATCAATGATAAGAAAATGATCATGTCCGAACTTGACCACACAAATACTTAACCGAATCTAACACTGAGATCAAGCCTATCTATCAGGTGATCTCTAGATCTAATAATGAGATCTCAACTGATTCTGGAACTAAGATCAAGCCTATATATCGGGTGATCTCTGGATATGATACTGAATAACTATATATGAGACCCAACCTATCTGACAGGTGGTCCATGAATCAATTGAACTATCTGAGTTCGTCACTGAGATAGATGACTGTATCTGACAGTCCTAATTTTTGACGATTGATACTGAAACTACAACTGTGGGAAGTAGTTACTTAACCAACATGCCCTGACCTCCCGCTGGTGGGGTCCAACCTGTAACCCCAGCTAGAAGGGTGTCAATACCATGCCATGGGTAAAGACCTCTCAGGTCAAGCCTTTTTAGTGGTTGACCCTCATAGGAAGTCAGCCTAAGGCAATATAATAGTCAAACCTCTCTCTATGGGTGGCAGCTTCTACTAACAGTGACTCCTACATCCTGTACTGGCTATGTAGTTCTAGAGTTTAGGGATTGCTTCTAACGAATTGGTCTCTCTCTTTGATGGGGAGCCACCATCCCTTCCCTCACTCGGTGCTAGCTTCTACTACCGACTGAAAGACTCTAAACTGAATTCTTAACTGAACACAAACTAAACTAAATCTGATACTGATCACGTTTCTCAAATGATCTGACTGAGTTAACCTGAATTCACTTGGTTCTGTTTCTAACGGAATACTACTGAATCATGGTATCTGACTGACGATACAGAGTTTTAATAGAGTACTCATTTACTACAGGGATTAGAACTGAACAATTGACTACTACCAGATCTGAGCTGTGTATAGAACTGAGGCTAGATTACTAGTGATACTGAGATTACGGAGATTATTGAGATTAATGAAATTTCTTAAGTCCTGTATCTGTCTAAGGATACAGAGCTCTATAATTCACTGAGTTCTGAGAATCATGGCCCGACTGGGATTATCATCAAAAATGACACAGGCTCTAGACAACAGCTAAATTATCGGGTACAAATACCTCCAGGACTCGATAACATAAAAGTAAAACATAACCATTTTTGACTAGTCATAACCATGATCATTCATTCATTATCACAATCACTAAAGCATCTCTTCAAGCATTTAGGAATCATAAACATGTAATAGCGTAGGGAGAACATGCTATTAGATCATACTCTATTCTACAACATCTTGGATCAAGTACTGGGCACGTAGGTTAGTCTTGGCATGTATCGGATAACACATGATTGGGGAAACTTCGTACTATCATGTCACAATTTACTCATCAAGTACTTGGCATATATTAATGGCTTGGCATATATCAAAGAGCACGAAATTGGGGAATTTCATACTATCATGTCTCAACTCGTTCACTAAGGCTTTTCAACAAACATTAGGCATGCATGGACTTGCACACACTTGGGGGTTTCCTAATCAACATGCTATAATGTCCCTAATTTCTTCACATAAGCATTTTATCAAACATATGGGGAGCATGCTTTGCTTATTCAACTATTTCTATACTTAATTGACATGAACACATCATCTAACAAACAACTTGAAAAGGATTTATCATGAACATCACATGAGTATCACATACTAAGGTCAAAGCTTGATAACCTTGTAAACAACATGAATAACAACTCAATCATAGAAGGAACATCAATTTCAACTAACATGAATCATTAAGACCTATAAACACAAGATCTTTGAATTTTACAAAATGGGTTCTTGAGCTTCTTGTATAAAAGGGACCTAAGAATCAACATCTACATACCTTGGGGAAATTCTTTCTTGAAAGGCCTTGAGAGATTCTTGATTTCTTGATTTCTCTTGATCTCTATTGATTTTTTGTAAGATAAAATAAGGGTTTTGACTTTGTAAAACCATAGTTTTGATGTTGAAGATTGGAAATGGGCTGAGATCCTTTTATCGGGTATATACAGGGGCTGAAAAAGAATGGTAAAAGACCAAAAAGCCCTTGGAATTAAAATTTGAAACTGGAAGAATCCTAATTTTTCATGGTGGTACGACGCACCAGAAATTGGACAATTGGGAAACGGCTTGATGGCACAACGCGGTGGAAATTGCGTTGCCACTTTGGTTGCGAACTGGGAAGGCACCGCGATGCGGTGGAATCGCATTGGTGCACTGGAAATTGACAATTCTAGAATTAAGCCTTGGCGCGACGCACCTAAATCGCAGAGGCTCACTAGATTTTGACGATTGCCATTTTGGCTGGCTCCGCAACATGCTAAAGTGCTAGGTGGCATACTGTCTCACTAAAATGGCTCTAACTCTTTGCTCGAGTGTTGGATTTGGACGAATTTTGCATCGACGGAAAGCTTATTCAATTCTCCACATGACAATAAGTTGATATTGGGGAAATTCTATACGGTTCAAAATACTTGGGAAGACACTTCTTAACCTTTTAGGGCCAGATTAACACTTCACTGAACACACTCTAAGGCTCAGACTATAAGACAATTTTGTGGGGTCTTACAACTAGTATGCTAAGTGAGGTAGGCTGATATACATGGGTTCATATGTATGAGATGATAACTAACTGAATGAATATTATGAAATAACTAAATAAGAGTACATGAAAAACTATAACTGCTGACATACTGAACATGCGATACTACACATGTAGATATACATTAGATATTTGAGATTTGTATTGAATCTAAGTACTGAATTTTGATGGCTAAGTAACTGAATCTGATAGCCATGGTTCTATAGAACTGTCTGAGTTCTTTACTGAACACTGAGACTAAAACTGTAATGGTGGGAGTGTTCATCTAACCGACATACCCCAATATAGACTGATTTTGGGGTCCAACCTATGACCCAGTTTGAAGGGTGATAGCACCTTGCCACGGGATACTAACAATATTGTATCAACCCTAATTTGGAAGGAAGACTAATGAAGTATGTAGATGGTTGAGTCAACCCTATTCTGGCAGGAGGACGACTAATCCTACGCTGGCTACATAGTTCTATAATGCAGGGACTATTACTAAGGGTCAAACCTCGGCTGGCAGGAATGCCCCCATCCCTGGGTTTGCCCGATGATGAATCCTACTCCCAACTGAATCGACACTGAACTAATCACTAGACTGTATTAGGCTTGACTGAACTAACATTGGTCATGTTTACTAACTGTACTGGACTGAGTTCACTAAGTTTTGTTAACTGACTGAGTATACACCATTCTTGACCTTTACTAGGACTAGTCTATAACTACTACAACTAAGTAAATAGCTAGATTTTGGGTAATAAATACCCCCAAGACTCAATAGCATTATAAATAAACTCATATCATAACTTTAACAATGGTATAATAGGTTACCATGAATGATTTACTCATGTAGACATTTTAACAAACACTTGCAAGGCATAATTTGAGAATGGGAGTAATTTTAAACATGTAGTAATAGCATGAGTTCAATAGTAGGATCACCAATGGATCACAAATGCACATTTAATTCACTTAGGCATTTTTTCAAATACTTAGGAGGCATAACCTTGTACTTGGGCATGAATAACATGCTAATGCATCATGACTACAACAACCAATTCACAATTCAAGGGTTTTTATATGGGAGTTACATCAATAACAATATATGTTATTTTATATTCATGAAACTTGCAATTAAATCTTGAATTGAAACCCACACAAATACACAAATATGAATACAACCCAATTTGTACTTATAAATCATGAATCTATTAACTTAAAATTTTAAAAAAGGGTTCTTGAACTCCAAGGGTGGAAGGAAACCCAAGGATGAACACCTAACATACCTTGTTTGTTAATTTCTTGAAGATTGTTGGGGATTTCTTGGAACTTGATCTTGAACTTGATGAACTAGGGTTTTTTTTCTTAAGAGTATTTGATGAAGGATGAGTGAATTTTTCGCCCTTTTGTATGATTAGTTTCGTGTTATGGCTGAGTTGGGTGAGGGGAAAAGGACCTAATTGCCCTTGGAAAGTTAAATTTGTAACTGGAACCCATTTTTTCACCTTCACTGCGATGCGGTAAGGCTCCCACCGGGATTTCCACCGCGATGCGGTGGAATTGTGGTGGCTTACTGGAATTAGGCAACTTCTGATTTGCTTTCCACTGTAACGCGATGGTTTTCCCATCGCCATAGTCACCGCAATGTGATAAAAACACGGTGACTTACTGTTTTGGAAATCTAAACATGATCCAACCCCTATCCCAAAAATCCAAAACTTACCTAAGATGACCTATAGATAACCCTGATCATGAATCAATTCATTAATCAACATTTCTATGGTCGAAAAGATCGTAAATGATTTCATTGAAATGTCGAGGCCAAAAATGAGACTAAGTGTCAACACTTTGCTGAAATTTTCTAAGTCTGGGACCTTTTTTGGCATGCTATAAAGGACTAAAATGACTAAGACTTCATGGGGTCTTACAGTAAAGAAGGAAAAATATAAAAGAAACAAAGAAAGTAGGGCTGGGTTTGGTAGGAAAAGTAAATAGAAAGAAAAATATGAAAAAGTTGAAAAAGAAGGATTAAGAAAACCACACCCAACTTGAATATGCTTTCAAATAAAAAAGAGAAATAATGGCGGAAATAAAGTACAAAAAATGGTTAACAAATGAGACCACAAAGTTAGCATAGTGCTAAGAAGACTTGGTCACCTAATATCTGATGAAACATGGGAGGTTGCACCACACAGTGAAGGACCAGGTCACTTAGAGTCAGTCACAGGCAATCAAACAGTAAAGCACAAAAAAATTAAAACTTTAAAGAAAACTAGAGAACTTGGTGATTTTAATATGGAAACCTCCTTGCTCAAGGGAGAAAAAACCACGGCTTTCCCTCACAAGCACCCAACAATCTTCTATAATGAAACGCTTGATTACAGACTCAATAAACCTAACTCTAGGCTCCACCTTCTTGTAATAATGACACCACCCGAATAAGGGCCTTATTGCAATGGGCATTCTAAGACCAACAAGAATTGGAGATCGCCCTCGATACCTAACCCAACCAATCAAAAAACCACAAAATAATTAAAAAATCAAGAACTATTACACAATATACCCAAGTCCACAGTTTGTCCATACAAACCCTCTAAAACAAAACAAGAATATCCAATCGGGACATGCCCCCCACCATAGCCAAAACTAATATCCAAGTCTAAACCAATAAAGACAAAAGCAACTCAAATCAAGAAATGAATCCTTCCAAAGTATAGAAGATGACCACTTCATGTCAACACAAACTATGCTCGAATTTAATTTACTGATCAGAGGGTGTGATAGTATGACTAGAACTTACATCTCGTGGGGATATACTATTCGATGATGGTTAGCGGTTGGAGCACTAGCATGTAACTCAAGGATAAGGATAAAATAATACCAACAGTTCAAAACCAATAAACTAATGCATATAACCAATGCAATACATACATATACATATATATATAAATATATATATATATTCCATGCTGAGATAGGGAACAAGATTAGTATGAACTTTGAAATCATTAACCTAGGTTGTATACCATAACTATTATAGAACAAGGAATCCATGGGCTATATGAGCCCAACTATCCCCTAGCTGGAAGGGCTCTAGTGTGTGTAGCCGCACGAACTAGAGAATATCTATAATCGTATATGCCTATATGGGAACTCAAATATCTCGATATAATCAAGGTGACTTAAGCACCAATACATGTATTATGGGGGACTTAAATGTCCCATTCATGTATTCATTTAGTTACTTGAGCTACCCAATCATATAGACACACACACTAGCTAACGCAGTTTCCAATGTTAGTCCTTCAAACTTTACTTTTATATTCTAGCTACACATCTCGCTTTAAAGCCCAATTCAAAACAATAATTCCACATACACAACTATTAAGCCAATTACTTACCAAAGGCACTTTGTTAGTATCATCATACCAATACCACTTGCAAGCGTACCACATGCCATTACCATTATCAATCAACCAATCATTCATTTGACTTTGGGAATTGAACCCATTATCTAACAAGGATACTAATTCAATTAAAAGTTAGGAACTCAAACCCATTCTCTAATAAAGACAGAAATCATATTAATGTTTAGCGACTCAAACCCGTTTAGCCAATTAAACAACCAAGGTTACTAGTTAAATCATTACAAGTTCAACAAGGCCTTTACAAAATCATTTACCAATCATTCATATTCATTAGGACAATGCCTTAGTTCAAAACATCATTTAACATGTGACTAGTTTATTCTCTTAGGCATTCTTACAAACACTTTGAGGGCATACCATTACCAAGACTAAAACCATAGTAAAAACCATCAAGTTTAGGGTTAACCATGACCCAATTATTTTACTAAAATTACCAAGCATCGACATGTGCAAAACCATAGTTAAAACATGTATAAGCTTAATTTAAACCAAGAGTTAACAATACTCAATAATATGCAACAAAACCCTCAACATTGGTTTTAAAAACCACCATTAATGATTCATAATCAAAGCTTTAAAAACATGATTTTTATGAACTAGCAATGAGGGAAGAGTCACATGCCTTATTCATGAAGATTCACGCAAAGAACTTGACTCTTGAGCATCTAGATGAACACCTTGTAAAAACCCTAGCGTAATCTTCAAGAGAGAGTTTTAGGAGGGTTTTGATCCTTAAAAGTGTGTTATGAGATTATACAATGTGTTTTAAGATGTGGGGTCTTGAGGGTCTTAGGGTGGGAGATGTCTAAAATATCCTTAGCTTAAAAGCTAAAAATATGTGCAGAAGGGTATGACTCCTCTCCCCACCCGAACTCATACATCCAACATACAAGTGGTACCCACCATTCGTACCCTAGATAGAATGCTGGACTCCAACACTCGTATCCATATTAAATGATTGATACCCATAAACCGTACCCTAGGCAGATACAACTAGTATGATTTTCATTCGTACCTTAGACAGAAAAAAACCAAAACCATACTTAGTATGATACGACCAAGGACTTCAAATTGTATACACATCATATGACAAGTAAGCACATGTCAAATGATTTTTATAGACCTAAAAATCAAGAAATTTCCAAGGGTCAAAAGTAGGGTGTTACAAATAACTCTACTATAAGCCTATCTTGATAACTCTGCCAAGAACACACCTTGATATTGACTAACTCTAACCAATATCAAACTCAGGTAACTCTACCTTAGCACTCTTAAGAAAACAAATAAAAGCATTACTCTTATAACATGAGCAATACAATGATAAACCATTTCTTAATTCAAGAACACTTACTTTTTCAGTACATAAAGAAAATAAGAACTTGAGTAATATTTCAAATTGAGTTTTCACCTATTTCACATTCTTCAATTCTAAACTTGAAAAAACTTACCCATTGAGAATTATTTTTTTCCTTTTATGGTGGAATAATGATTATGGTAGAAATCTGATTGGGCTAAGTTTCCTTGAAAGGTACATATCGTACCCACATAATTTGTTACACTAGAAGACAAAACAGCACAGACCTTGTGACAACTGCATTTTTACATAATGACCTAGGGACCTATTCCATTGTTGTCAGATGTTCATCATTAAAATAAGATATAGCAATTTCCCCCTTTTATGATGATGACATACCCCAGAACATGACCATGGAACTTGAGCATCAAAGTCATTCACCTTATTCAGTTGGAGTGATTACCACTACAATTAGTGAATGTTCCCTCTATCATTATGCACTTGCTTCTCCTTATCAATATGTCATGAAACCTAATGACCTGGTACCTTGTTGTCAATTGACACCAAAAACTAAACTTATTCATCATGTATCAAAATTACCCATGTCAATATTCTTGCACTCATCTATTTTTATTTGAGAATTTCCCCTATCACATTTCCTTTATCAATATATCAGCTTAACTTCATTCATTATATTCAGCATATCTGCACCACCTAGTACCTGGTCCTTAACATATAATCATATCATCATCATCATATTATGCAACATACTTGGTCCCTACCTTATGCATTCAGTATTGCCCTTTTTAGCATCATTGAAAAGTAATAATAGTAAACCAAAGATAAAGCAATCCCAAGATAGTTAACTCATGGCCACTAGGCAATAATAATATGAGAAAAGGCTTTAAAGATAAAGAAGAGAGAGATAAAACACATAGTTTGTGACATAGTTTCCACTTTTCCTTATATGCATTTATTTTCTACCAATGTTGTCAAACTAAACTTTTGTTTACCTATTCTAGGAGTCCCCTTTTTACCAATCACTCCAAAGTAATTAAACACCTTGGTCAAGAAGTATCCACAAGGCAACACATGTTTTCCTTCCTTATCATGAATGACCAATTGCATGTACTATACCTTAAGATTAGGGAGACTTATCATCTCAAATTTGCTCAAACACTCAATCAAGAACAAATCAACAACAAGGGTAATGGTCCTTTCCTCTGATTTAGGCAAAAAGACCTTATTTACAAATTCAAATACTAACTAAAACTCACTTTTGAGAAATTTCTTCCTGACACCTGCTATTGATGTTCCTCCTACCTTAGAAGCGTCCATCATAAACTCAGTTGAGGGTTGTTGCTTTACAATAGTCCTTACCCCTATTATAGGTATATCTAGGATTTTCTCTAGTGACTCTTAATCTAATTTGATTTATTTTCCTTTCGCTTTAGCAATCAAGCTCAAACCATCATTTGAAAATTCCATAGTGTAGTAGAATTTTTTCACCTCACACTCGAAAGCCATGTGAGTTTATTCCTCTAATAGGTGTAACCATCTCTGGTGATTCACATATTCCACCAATTCAACCATGTCTAGCTTCTCATAAATCCTGGGACCAAACACTCTTTTAGACAATACTTTCTGTGTTCTTAAAATCTTATCCCTTTGCTCTCTTGATCCAACCTTTTTTTCTTTCTCTTTTCCTCTTCTTTTGAAATCACTACTTGGCTCCTTGTTTTCAATAGATTTTCTCTTTTTGGGACTAGGTCCCTCAAATACTCTCTTATTTTTCATAGAAATATGTTTTTTCTTCATTTCTACATGGCTACCAGACTTTGAACGAGAGGACCTGGTCCTTCTTGAGACTTGAATTTATGGTCTTCTATTCTCTGTTGCCGTAGAAAAATTAGGATCAATGTTCTCATCCTTTCTAACCTCTACAACTTCAACATTCTCCTCCTCCACTATAGCAATCTTTTTGAGTCTTCTTCTTTTAGTGGTAGAAGAAATTCTAACCTTCATAGCATCGGTTACTAGCTTGTTTTTAGACCCTCTAGTAGAATAAGACCTAGCAAATTTTACCCCACAATCGCTCACTTTCTCCTTGACTTTATTGCCTCTTTGTTTTTTCACAAGCCACCTTAAAGGTGGTTAAACCTTATCCTCCTCATTTGGAGGTTGCACAATCTCTCCATCATTAGTCATATCATCTTTTTTATAAATTATTTGCTCTTCAGTGCTAATTGAGCTTTCCTTGGGATTATGCAAGCAGAAGTAAATTCTCAGCTACCCAGTCTACACTTTGGGAAAGATCAGAACTCTTTACAAGTATTTCTTTATCATATAATTAAGCAAAAATAGGGTTTAACTCAGATGGAGTAAGGGGACCAGGTATTTGAGGGTTTTTGGGGAATTCAGTATTTTCTGGTTCCTTAGAAGAAATTGGGATTTAAGTATTTTTAGGTAATTTAGATTCTTTTTGGAAGGAGCAATTTAATATTGAGAAGTTTTTTGTTCAATCGATGAACCAAACCACTGATTTGGATCCTCTATCAAGGTTAATTCAATACAATTTTTTATGGTTAAGGATGTTTCAACATAGATAGGCTCAGTTAGAGGTTGTGGATTTTCTGGAGAGGACTCAGTAAGAAGAGTTGACATAGGTTCATGTTGAGGACTTAAGGAGAAGTCTTCTATGGTTTTAGGGGTTAAGGCATTAGAAGGCTCAATTTTGGATTGTTTTGATTATCGTTCTAAAGCTTTATCGACTTTAGGATCTTTTATAGAGGTTGATAAAGAGGAAATGTTTGCCATTACAAGATTTTGTGAGTGAAAGAATAAAGGACTAGCTTAATTCAATTATGAAGGACAATTGGAAAAGATGAATTGAGTTAATTTTTTTAAGAGAATAGAAGAATTTAAATTTTTTTTGGTGATTTAAGTGAGGTGAGCGTTGTTAGTAAAAGTGCCTTTTTAAAATGACGCAACTAAATTTAATTGGGTGACTCTTCATATTGCTTATGATTTAACGACTTTTGCTCATATAAGACGTGACACATGGCTTTTTAGATAGAATTTCATGATTATTAAAGAACATTGTGTTGGTACTAACCATGAGAGATGGTGCAGGTCCCTCTCTTTCTTTAGAGAATCCTTAATCTTATGCAAGTCACATCCATCCTCTTAAAAAATTTTTCCCATAGGTGTATACCTGTGAAGGTACAGTACTGATTTAGACCAAAATGTTCCTACTTTACTAAGGATACCTGTCTCCTGATCATAGCCAATATTAGGAAGAAAAACTGAATTATTTAGTAGGTTAGATCAATTTGATCAATCCCAGATTCAATTTGATTGTTTCAATACACCATTTCATTATAAAGATAGTTCTGAAAAATAACATTCTTTAATTTTCAAAGGTTCCTTCTGCATTGCCTTGAACCAGCCAACATCTTTCAAAACCTTTTTCACATTTTAACCTCACTTTTGGGATAGAAATACTGAGAAGACCATGAGATTTCTGATTTAAACTTTGGACATCAGTCTCTAAAAGATGAAGTCATAATGTCAAGAGGGTGAGAGCATTTGTCTCTCCAGTTAGAACTTCTAAGATGAGTTTTACAGGGACCAGGTCCCTAAAGAAATTGACTAGATCCTTCTCAATTTTCTTCTAGATGGAGCTGGGGTCTATAATAGAGATCTTGATCACTAACAGTTTCATTTATATTACTGAGTCATTTGACCATTATCTTCAGCAATATTATCTCTCTGGAAAAAATAAGTTCTTCTGTGTCCCAATCTTCCTCATAACTTGGATTTACCAGCTTTTCTGACTCACCAAAGATCAGATACATACTTTATTCAACAAACAGAGTTCCTTTTTTATTAGAATTTTCGTATGGTTAGCTTGATTAGGTGTATCTCACAAGTCAACCATAATGATAAGCATATGCTACTTTTCTCCTCTACCTTGTACTTGTTGTTTGGAAATTTCAGCTTTGGCATCCCAAGGACCAGGTCCTTCGAAATCAACTGTTTGAGAAAAAAAAAACTTACATGTTCCACTAATCAACATCTTCATGTTGAAAACCAAAGTAAGTTACTTCCCTTCAGCCACACATATTTTTGATCTTTTTTTAATAATTCCACATGAGACGCCTTAACCTTAAAGTGTCTTGAGAGAGAGAATATAGTTAGGGCTTCTAGTCATATGATTTTAATAAAAACTATCAATGAACCTATTTTGAATGCAAACCCTTTATCCCTCGTGAAAATAAAATCATATGTCAGATTTGGGAACCCACTTGAGTTTGAGTTCCCAGTAGGAGGAAAAAGGTGTAATCAAATCCTTCTTGGCCCACCTTTGTAATAAGAGCTTCTTCATATTTTTCAAAAGTATAAAACCCTTAGGATAGGCATTCCCTTGCTGAATATATCTAACACTATTCATTCTAACTCTCATCCAACTTTGACAGTCTTTTTATGTGACCATCTCTCCCATAGTGAGTGTACAAAGGTTTATGAACTTTGTTTCTGACATCTTCAAAAACCTTTCCTTAAAACCCATGTGATTGAGTTTTGTACTGATACCTAAGTCCCTTAGTATTTCTAATCCCTTGACTGGTTAAATTAGAAAAGATTTGTGAGGATGTGGTCCATTGTATAGATTAGTTAAGTTCTTATCTTAAATGAACCAGGTCCCTTTCTAACTCTTCATTATTCTAGAGTGCACTCATAAGGTGCTTTTAAAATCCCTCAATTTATCTTTAAGTTCAATCTGAATGTTTGAAGTTTTTTTCTTCCCATTATCATCAGAGTCATTTAGTTTCTCTAGTTGACTCAATAAAGTCAAATTATCACTTTTCAACTTAGCAAGTTGTTCATTCGTTTCAAAAATATGGAGAGTTCTAGCAATTAATTAAAGTTATTAATTCTTTAATTTCTCTTCCATGGTATTTTTCTCAGTAGTCAATTCACATACTAAATCAATCAACACATTTTCTAGCATTTTATCTTTCTAGTAGAGTAATTATCTAAATTTTTCTTAATGTTAGAGAGAGTTACCATATTTTCTTATTTATTTTTAATGTTTTCCATAAGAGAAAACAAAGAATCAAAGGTCACTTTCTCATCCTCTACTACCAGCATAGAAACATTTTCTTGCTTCCCATCTTCTTCAGATTCACTGGAGGAATCCCCTCAGATAGCTAAGGCTTGCTTATATGCAAAATAAGCAATAGCCTTTTATCTTGACTTTATGGGGACCTAGTCCCTATTTTTTCCTTTGTTACAGAGACTTGAGATATTTTGGGTAATCTAAATAGGGAATTGGATAGTCCTTGATGAAATTCTCAAGACATTCACATTTGTGACAAAATTGTGCAATGCCTCCCTTCTTGATGTTGCTTACTTTTCCTTGAAACTGATCACTTTACTTCATTACTTTAACAATTATTTTTGACAAATAGGTAACATCAATGTCTTCTTCATCCGATTTTGACTTTGTATCCTTTAGAGCTAGAGATTTTTCTCTTTTTTCTTCCTTCTTCTCTTGCCCTTATTGCTTCTTGAGTTCATGTATCATCAGAGTACGAACGTGTTCATCTATGGTTAGAGTTATTAGGTTCCTTGATTTAGTGATAGAATTCACTTTTCTTCCCCAATATTTACGCAGAACTCCCAAAATTTTCTCACCAATTTGTACAAAGGAATCACTTTCCTAAATAGTGCAACTCAATTGTTATTTAAGTGAATCTTTTATGCACCTCTTGGATAGTTTCTCCTTCTTTCATAGTGAAGGTTTCATACTCAGTAGTCAGTATATCAACTTTTGAATCCTTCATATTAGTGGTTCCTTTATGATCTATTTTCAAGCAAACCCAGATTTCCTTAGCATTTTCGCATGCAGAAACCCTGTTATATTCATCAAGCCCTATGCCACAAACTAGCAATTTTTTGGCCTTGTAATTTTTCTCAACTGTCTTTCAATTTTCATCATCATACTCTCTCCTTCTTTTAATAACCACTCTAGTTATTCATATTTCCTTGACCTCATTAACTGTCATATGAGGACCATTGAGTATTACATCTATCATCTCACTATCCTTACCCTTAGTAAATTCATACATCCTAGCTCTCCATCACCCATAGAACAACCCATTTAATCTAGGTGGTCTAGTGTTGGATTGCCCTTCTTCTAGATTAGGTGGAGAAGTCATGATAAACAAATCACTCTAGGTGTTAACCTTTTAGAGTGTTTTGGCTCTGATACCTATTGATGGAACATGGGAGATTGTACCAAATAGTGAGGGACCAGGTTCCTTAGAGTTAGTCATAGGCAACGAAATAGTAAAGAATAGGAAAACTAAAACTTTTTAGAAAACTGAAGAACACAAATATTTTAACGTGGAAACGTCCTTGCTCAAGGAATGAAAAATCATAGTTTGACCTCGCAAGTACCCAACAATACACTATAATCAAACTCTTGATTTCAGACTCAACAAAACTAAATCTAGGCTTCTTCTTCATGTACTAACTCTAGTACAAGCATATCTTGACAACTCTATCAAGAACACACCTTGATATTGATTAACTCTAACCAATATAAAACTTAGGTAACTCTACCTAAGAACTCTCAAGAAAGCAAAGAAAAGCATTACTCTTATAATATATTTAATTTATATATAGACCATTGCTTAACTCAAGTACACTCACTCTTTCAGTACATAATGAAAATAAGAACTTGAACAAATTACAAATTTAAGTTTTTGCCTATTTCACTTTCTACAATTCTAAACTTGCAAAAACTCACCCATTGGAAAGCATTCTTTTCCTTTTATAGTGTAATAATGATTAGGTCAAAACTCTAATTGGGACAAGTGTACTTCAAAGGTACACAACTCACCTGCGTAGTGTGTTACACTAGAAGACAAAATTGTGCAGACCTTGTGACAACTATATTTTTCCATGATGACCTAGGGACCTAGTCCCTTGTTGTTAGCTTCTCATAATCAAAACAAGATAAAGGAATATCCATACGTACTATACCATCCCCCAAACATACATTACAAGTAGAGAAGAGTCCTATAACGATCCTGACCTGACTGTCTGAAAACCTAGGAGTAGAAAATAAGGGAAAGCCTATGGTATTTGTCATGTATTAGTTGTAACTTCTCTTCTAAGTATGAGTGTCTCTTGATCGTCCCCGCACTGACATACATTATTCCATATAATCAAAATGGGACTTGTTTGACGTGAGGGGAAATAGGTTATATTGGTAGTTGGACAATTGCTTGTAAGTGTAACTTGTATATATACATGGTTTTTATTTCTAATGTAATTTCCATAAATAGATTCCTTAGTGTCATACTGTTGTGCTTCATGTTTACATATAGTTATTTTTGTATGTTTTGAACTTTGAGAGGGTAATGTGTTTTGAACTTAAGACGATGATTGACTACCTTTGATGTCTTATATTCTCCTAATTAAGCATCGTGTTTCATCTTTGTTTTATTTTATTGCCTAAGGACATGGAATTTTCTAAGTTGAGGGTGTTGATGTGCTATGAATTTATAGCACTTTTGATGCTTAAAACTATGAAAATATGCATGATTCTTAGGTTGTTTTGTTAGATATGATGAGTTTTGGGTATGCTTTGCAGGAAATTCGGCTTTGGATGCTAATTTCAAGAAAAGGATAAAAAAATAAGGTTTTTGGCTACTTACTTGAGCATTTTTGGGTGTATGTGGCACTTATCGAGCATTTGTGAATAAAGCATATACTAGAACTTGAAGTCCAGAGGATTGGTTGCAGGAATTTAAAGACTCCAATACTTACTTGGGTCTAGTTACAGACCATATGTAGTACTAGCAGGCCGTAAGTGCCTAAGGTAAGTGCCAGAATTCAAGATCCAGAGTGTCCAAAGTTGTAGGAAAAATTTCTGGCACTTACCTGGGTCCACTTACAGCCCTTAAGTAGTACTTACGGGTCATAAGTGTCTCAAGCAAGTGGCCACCAACTCCATTTTCCCTTTTTTATTTGGGATTTAATATTTAAGGTTTTCTTATGTACTATAAATACCCTTTATATGTTTTTACCTAGGGATATGCACTTTGATGTTATCTTACAAACCTTAACATATTATGATCTTTGGAATTCTTGTATTGGAGAGTTTGGTTGATAATTTAGTTTTCGACTTTGGGTTTTGATCATTGATTAGTATGATACTTCTTTAATTCTTTTAATTATGAAATCCATTGGTTGTTGCACAATCATAAGAGGCTAAAACCCTTAGCTAGGGTTGTATGAACCCTAGCATATTGATGAAGTAGGTGAAGTGCAAAGTTGTTCATAACTGATACTTATGCATGTATTGTATTATCTTTAGTTTAATAGTTATCTTAGCAGTTGCAAATGTTAGGATACCGCCTATATATTCCTGTTAACTCTAAAAAAGGAGTAGGGACTAGGAAAAGATAATAACAACAGTAATTTGGAAGTTAATCGTTGAGATTAGCTTATTAGTACTATTTCCTAAAGACAATTAGCTTCCATCTAATAACTTGAGACCACAGGGTGATACTTAATTGTGATCTAGGATAAGAGTTAGTAATGCAATATCTTAAGACTCAAAAGGTAAAGGGTAAAATCCATCAACGAGTCCACAAGACAGATGATGGTATATAACTTATCAAATTCTTCATGTAAGGTACTGGGTTGGTTTAGCTGAGCACTATAAAACTACGGATTTAAGATGCCAGAGGGAATATAACCCAATTATTTATCTCCTACTAACTTCAACCAAAGTCTATATTCTATTACTTACAGTTTCTTTATACTACTAAACCCCCATTTACTTTTTGTACTTGCCTGTTGATTCCAACAGAGAGATACGATACCTGTAGTCCCTTTGGGTATAACCCCAACATAGTTTGGTTACTATAATGACTACAACCGCTTTATCCTTATTTTGGAGGTGTAGTTTGGGATTGTATCACTTATTAATCTCAAATTTCTCAAATTTATTAGGAGACTAACTTTTTTCTCAATGAGTGCGATGCCATGTGTAGTGAGAATTTTGAATAATTTGTGTACATACGTGTAGTCTAGAACTTCCTCGAGTGTAATCAAAGAGAAATCCTATGCAAGCTTGGTTTGGAGGATGATTCAAGGACATTTTTGACCCGTCATATATCCAATTTCCCACCTTAACATTGTTCCCTAATTAACCCCTTTAAGCCTTTTTCCCATTTTTCTTTTTTGCTGTAATGATAACCACGCTAAAGCACCTAAACCCTTTTGAAAATATTTCTTATGCCACTTAACCTTCTTTATTGCATTGCATGACTCTAAATAAGACATATAGGCAAAAGCCTATGTTTGGGGGTTGTGTATTTGGGAGAATAATGTAAGGGTGGTTCAAACTCCAAGTTTGGTTAAAGAATGTGGTATGCCAAGAAGAACCAAGAAAGGTATATGTAAAGTTGTAAAATTATATGCTTAAGAGACAAGAGATATGCTTGATGATAAAGTTGAATATCCTAGACAATATAACTTGAAGAGAAATTAGACAAATGAAGGGCTAAGAAGAGCTTGAGTTTATAAGATCTCTTGAGAAAACCAAAGAAGTAAATAAAGAAAATGGAGGGTTGGATTTGTTTGGTAAATGATATTATACAAGTTAAGTTAAGAAAGGGATATGATTTGAAGGTGAATATTGAGGATAATTTGAAATTTTGGGGTAGAAGGGGATGAATGATTATGTTGAAAAAGATTTTTAGTCATTGGATCAATATATTCCTTCTTTCACCTTAATCCTTCAACTAAACTCACAAGACCTTGGTGGTTCCAAACAAGGTAAGTCTACATTAGCGGCAAAAAACACAAAGGGAAAGCCTGTGGTTCTACTTAATTTGAATTTCTTTGCGAGAGTGAAAGTAAATTATTTCATTATTTGAGCTGCTCTAAGAATTGAAATGTCTTGTAAGTGTGAAGCTAACTCTTGTATGTGAGCGCCATTGATACTTTGGGGTAAATGGTGACGTCTTACTCTCGATTTGGGTAAACGGGCATGGAAAGTTGCATTGTGAATGTTGATATGATACTTGAAGATTTTGTGTCACCTCTTAAGATGCTCTGTTGATTTGAAAGGTTCATTTGATACAAACTTGCATCTATGCTTCATAGATTTGTGCTTATTGAAAATTTTTGGCTTTCTTGTTGCCATCACTTGTTTTAGAAGTCATTGTAGATCTTTGTTATCCTAGACCTTTATTATAGCTTTATTTTGGATGGTTTTGAGTCATAAATACCCTATCTCATTTGATTATTATTGGATGCTTGAGGACAAACAAAAGTTTATGTTTGGGTGATGGACAAGTCGTTAATTTGATGACTTGTTAGCACCTTTTAAACTTAAATTATCATGTTTCTCTATTAATTTGGTGCTAATCTTATGAATAATGCTTATTTTTTCAGCTAAAGGTTGAAAATAAAGATAAGCAATCCATTGAAGTTAATGGAAAGTCAAATATGAAAGAAAAAGATGCCTAAAGATCACATGGATGTGTCAGGAGGCTACCCATGCAAGTGGGTGGAAAAAATGGCCAAATAAGTCCCATCTATTCCTAATCTACTCTAGATCTACTCTGGATCTGCTTTAGATCTACTCAAGCAGATCAAGAGTGCAGTAGCATTTTTGTAAATTTGGGCAAACGGGAATTTAGGGATAAATTGGGGTTTTTTCAGTTCATTTCCACCATTATTGGGATTATTGTACTAATCATGAGCTAACAACACATTACAGTGACCCTCCAGTGGAGAGTTAGGAATTTCTATTAAATATTTATTGAATTTAAAGCTTAGATTTTGCATTCTATTTATTTTCTATTGATCAATTTGATGGAAATTTAAGTATATCGCTACTTTCTCTCTCTATAAGTAGCTAATTCTTATTTAGGGTTTATGCTTGAATAGGTTTTGATTCATGTATGGGTTTTGTTTGTTTGTCTTTCTAACTAGATATTTAATATGGATTTTTCCTTCTTTCCATGTTTTAGTTAAGTATTGGGGGTTGCGATGCCTAATTACCTTAGAAGGCATATCATCCTTGACAAGGGGGCATATGGGTGAGGAATGGGTGTAAGTAATAACTTGAAATTAGTTCATTTAATGTCATCTTTTAGACATAAGGTTGTTAATTGAAGGCATAGATTGGCAAAATTGTTACACTTATGAGGTGTTTGAAAGAACCCATTTGTGATATTTGGTGTTTTGTTAACAAATTGACACTAATACATCTAGATCTAGCCTACCCATGACTTCTAGAGAAATATAGACAAATAATCAAGTAATGAACCTACACCTAGAAAGGCATAACCCCAAGTTCCATCAACACTTGATTAATCTCTAATTATTCCTAGCTTCGAAATAGTAGTCTTAAAACAACAAAATTGTTAAATTTGAAATCCTTCAAACAAACCTGCCATTTTTACTTCCGTTTTTATTTACCCCACATTATGGGTAAACTTCTAGTTGACTTCTAACACTCTCGAGTATTGAAATTCTTGCCTTCACTCCCTGTGGATTTGACCCCAACCTAAGTTGAGTTACTTTATTGATGATGATTTCTCACACCTTAGGGTGTAGTTTGAGCTTCATCAAATTTTATTGGACTTCAGGGCCTCATTGGACACCTATGGAGGCTAGTTCTTGCTCATTGTAGAAGTACCTTTTGCCTTGCCCTTATTCGGAGCATTATGCTTTTAGCATCTCGTGGAAAACTTTTTCTTGGAGGCATACCTATGAAACATAAAAGAAAAAAAGCAAAACAAAAGAATAAAAAGTAAAATATGTTTTTGATATTTTCATTTATTAAAAAAGAAAATAAATTTAAAGAAAAATTAAGGTGAACGCAATGTAACGTCATCATTACAACTCATGGGCCTATTTCTTCACAGCACTTAACCATTCAATCTCATAGAACATCCATAATCCCTAATGGAAACAAGAATGGCGTCACTCAATTTATCATGGGGTAACACAAGAATTCATGTCTCTTGGGTTACTTAGACTTCACCCGTAGGTTCCATGTTAAGCATATTGACCAAGAAAAACCTTGGATGCCCTATTTATTAACAAAATACTTCAACCAATAACTACCAGTTATTACACATTTAGGACCAATAGGACTCAAAATTAGGCTTCAATAATGATCACATTATTCCCCAAGATAGATCACATTCACCAGTCATTAAAGGCATTCCTCTCTTATTGATATTTCAATAAACACATGGTGTGCATGCAATCTAAGAGCTTCCAAAAAGAAAATAGAGGCATATATGAGCAATCCTATTTTACCAAATGTATTACCCCGTACTTTTCCTAGCTTGATTTCAATTCTAGAAGGTCAAAGGATAGCTTCGAAGATGAATAACTTTTATTACATATTGAATATTTCAGACCTAGACCCTCTATTGAGAAGAAATTAAATTAGCTCTCCATGGATACCAATTTCATCCAAATCCAACACTCGATTAGGAAGTTTGAGCATTTTAAGTAACGCAGTATGCCAGCTGGGAGAGCAGCACATCGCAGTGAAGGTAAAATGGCAATCGTCAATTCCAGTGGACCTCTACAATTTGCCCGCATCGCGAAGGTGCTCATATTCCCATTTGGCAATTTCTAGTAAGCCAACATAATTATACCGCATTGCGTTGATGGAAAAATATGGTATTTCAAAGGCGTACCGTGATAGCTCCTCATTGTGGAGAACTTCCAGTTCCCAATTGTCCTATTTCCAGTGAACCACCACGATAGTTGTACATCGCGGTGGCATGTTAAATCGGAAAATATGGTCAATTCTGATTAGATTTTAAAAAGGGTACTTTGGTCAATTACTACGCCCCAAACTTGTGAATAACACAAGATTAAACCCATTCTAAGCACTTTATGCTTATTTTCATCCTTTCTCTCTCAAAGTAAAACCCTGGAGTTCCAAAGCTTCTTCTCTAAGAAAGCAAATTCCACCATTGTTTCTTCAAGAAAGCTCTAAATTGAGGATTCCCAAGACAAGATAATCAAGAACTCATCTTCAAGAACTCAAATAGGAATCAATAATTCAAGATTCTTCGTCTAATCATCTACCAAGGTATGTGGGGTTTATGAACAAGGATCTTATTCCATACTTGTTCCCAAAACTAAATTTTAATTACAAATTCATATGATTTTGAAGGATTATATATGAGTTTTAAATTAGGGTTCATACCCATTATTGTTATTTGCAAGATCATGAGGTTTTCAAGTGTTAATGATGTTGAATTGCATGTCTATTTCTATAATTTCATGCCTATTGCAGTGAATTTTAGATTTTTGATTGATTTATCATTATTCTCAATAACAAGCATGAAATTTATGATGTTTTGACATGAACTTGATGCATGAGTTATTAAGCCCAAGTTTATATGTTGATATTTCAAGAAAGATGATGCTTTAAGCATCTTATGATAAGATTAATTATAGATTTATAATAAAGATATGATCTTTTGATACTCAAATAAGATTTGAAATCTACTTTACAGATTTATTACAAATTACAAAATTTAGAACAACTTTATTTACAGATTTAATTAGAAAGATGTATAATTGGGTTCAGCAAAAACCCTTATGCTAGCGTTAAAGTGGATTTCCAACAGAGTGAGCGCAGATTTAAAGAGAGTAGTATTTAGCACCGAGCGGAAAGTATGGGATTAGCGTGCCCTATCTTCCACAGAACTACATAGACAACATAGGTATAGATAATCAGATTATTCCCATTTCTAGGTGGATGATAGTTACATATATGATCACTTAGCTTAGGCTATACTCCTTGAAAAAAGTGTGACACCTCTCCCCCATCGTGAGGTTTTTTCCTTAGGGTAACGAGACGTTGGACTCTATGTTAGCTCATATGGTTTATGTTGGTTAGAAGAACCTCCCTATAGAAAAGAGTAATCTTACAGATAAAGATTTGAAAGTATTTCCCTATAGACTATAGATAATAGAAAATAATAGCAGAAAAGCTTTTAGAAAACTAAGTGTAAAGGCTCACAATTTTATTTAGATTATGCATTACAGAAAGATATCAGTTACAGATTTTAGCTTTTAATTTTCAGACATAGAAGTGAGTCCTTTATACACTTAGATAACATAACTAAATGTTATGACTCACTAGATTTATAAAGTATGATTTGCTTTTTATGATTTCAGATTTCAGCATTTCAGATATTCCAGCTTATGTGAGTCATTTACATTTAGCATGCCTTGTTTTACAAATTATGATGATGAAGTGATGTTTTTCTTATGTATTTCACCTCATATACTTAGTACATCCTCAAAGTAATGATCCACATATATGTCTATGTGCTACATTGTCTCATAATGTAGGTTTAGGTGCTCAGTATCAGTAGCGTGAGTAGTTTGAGCATCTTTATCTATATCCGACAGTTAGTGAGTCCTCATAGTTCGGGGTCTTGGTCACTCAATTTATTTTCAGCTTATCATATTTGATGATTCAGTATTCTTTTAGACAGTTTGAGTCAGTTGGTGGTCTGTCCTAGTGACTCTCTAGATATTAGTGGTAGAGGCTTGTCAAACTTATAGTATTTGATTTTCATACATTATATTTAGATTATTCTTAACCTTTCTCAGATAGTTTCCAAATTTAGTATCACTTTTATGTATATATTTCCATTATTATAAGATTCATACTTAGTAGAAGGTTGACAGGGTTAGCTTAAGGCTACTCATAGTCTTGAGCACCGTGTGATATCTTGGGACCAGGTTTTGGGGCATTACAAACTTGGTATCAGAGCTTAAGGTTTATAAGATTCCAAGGGAGTTAGACATGCCATGTTACATAGAGTTTTGATTATGGGTATGATGCATACCATATTTATGAAGAAGAGGCTATGGGACATTCTTAGGAAATCATCTCTTTCTTTTATGATCTATCATGCTTACAGTATCTCTATATTCTTTTAACTCATGTTCTTATATAACGTATTGAATATTTCTCCTCCTCGAGCTAACACCCACAGAAATGATAACCAGCCACCCCAGCTCGCTGATTCTCTAAATAAGAATGTATCCCATGCTTAGTTTAGGGTTGCCTTTCCAGAATTAGACAAAGCTGTGACTATTAATGTTCAGGGCAACCATAAGGCTGCAATCCCACTTCAGTAAAATAGGGATTTAGCAGCAGCCAAAATTAGAGAGTTCATGAGAATAAATCCACTAGAGTTCTTTGGGTCGAAAGAAGGTAAGGGCCCGTAGCTTTATTTAGATAAGGTAAAGAAGATCACCTAGATTATGCATATATTTTAGGAAGAGAGTGTGGAGTTGAGATCCTATAGGTTGAAGGATGTAGTGAATGATTGGGTAGTGATGTGGAATAATGGTAGAGGTAAGAATGCGGATCCTATAAGTTAGCAAGTATTTTGAGATATTTTTCTAGACAGGTTCTTCTCGCGTGAAATAAGAGAAGCTAAGATAGAAGAGTTTTTGAATTTGAGGCAGGGATCAATGATAGTGAAGGATTACTACCTTAAGTTCAATTAGTTGTCTAAGTATGCTCTTGATACGATGGCTGATCCTAGGGAAAGTATGAGTAAGTTTGTCACTGGAGTATCTAGTTTGGTAGTCAAGGAGTGTAGGACTGCCATGCTTATTAGAAACATGGATCTTGCTATATTAATGATTCATCCTCAAAATATTGAGGCAGAGAAGTTGAAAGGAAGAGATATGGGAAATAAAAAGGCTAGAACAGGGTAGTTTGAGTATGGCCAGGCTAGGTCTCAAGGGGGAAATCATTTGGAGTTTCAAAATCATTCATCTATTTCAGCCCCATCTTCAGCTAGTTCTCCCACTCCCAAAGCTAGGTAGGAGTAGTGAGGTAAGTCCTCTATGTCTAGATCTTAGAATAGTGTGAGTAGAAGGCCTAATTATCCTCTATATGCTAAGTGTGGTAAGAATCACCCTGGTTAATATTTAGCTAGATGAAAGGGTTGTTATGGTTATGGTAAGTTAGGTCATGGAATTAGAGAGTTCTTGCATGCTAAGTAAGAAAATAGAGATGTTCATCCCCAGACTCAGGCTACTAGTGCACCAACTCCTCTAGGTTTCCCAGTTCCTCCTTAAGGCGCATCATCCAGTACCGGTGGTGGTCTGCTCCAAAATTGGTTTTATGCTTTACCATCCCATCAAGAGCAGGAGGATTTACCAGATGTTGTTACTAGTATGCTTTGTGTCTTTTATTTCAATGTTTATGCGTTGTTAGACCCTGGGTCGAGTTTCTTTTATGTGACCCCATTAGTTGCAGTCAATTTTAAAATAAGTCCTGAAAAGATCTCTGAGACCTTCTTGGTTTCTACTCGAGTAGGTGAGTCAATTATTGCCAAACAAATTTATAGTAAGTGTCCTATCTTTGTCCTTCATAAAATTATGTTAGCAGACTTAATACAGTTATATATAGTTGACTTTGACCTTATTCTTAGGATGAATTAGCTCTATTCTTATTATGCCTCTATAGATTCTCGCACCCGATTGGTGAAGTTTTAATTTCCAGATGAGCCAGTCTTTCAGTGGAAAGGTAATTCAGTGTCTCCCAATAGTTATTTCATATCTTATCTTAAATCTAAAAAGTTGATTTCTAAAGGGTATATTTATCATCTAGTTAATGAGTTTCTTGATTTTTTCTCAATGATTTACTAGGGGTACCTCCTATTAAGGAAATAGAATTCGGTATTGACCTTCTCCCAAATATGCAACCTACCTCTATTCCTCCATATCAAATGGCTTCAGCTGAGCTTAATGAAATAAAAGAGTAGCTTAAAGATCTCTTAGATAAAGGTTTCATAAGGCCTAGTATTTCTCCATGGGGCACTCCCATCCTATTTTTGCAAAAGAAAGATGGTTCTTTGCGTTTGTGCATTGACTATCATCATCTGAATAAAGTCACAGTCAAAAACAAATATCCTCTTCCTAGAATTGTTGACTTATTTGATCAACTCCAAGGTGCAAGTTATTTTTCAAAGATATACCTTAGATCCGACTATCATTAGCTTAAAGTAAGGGGATGTGATATTCCAAAGACTGCTTTCGGAAATTATTATAGTCATTTTGAGTTTCTAGTCATGTCCTTCGAACAAACAAATGCCCCAGCAGCCTTCATGGACTTGATGAATAGAGTATTTAAATAGTATCTAGATATATTTGTCTTAGTGTTTGTAGATGATATTCTTGTCTACTCTCATAGTGAGGAGGATCATGCAGACCATCTTAGAATTATATTACAGACTCTTAGAGATCACCAGTTGTTTGCCAAATTCAGCAAGTGTGAATATTGGCTAAGGTTAGTAGCTTTCCTTGGACATATTATTTCCAGTGAGTTTATTAGAGTTGATCTCCAAAATATAAAAGCAGTAAGAAATTCGCCTAGACCTATCTCCCCATCAGACATTAGAAGTTTATTGGGTTTAGCTGGTTATTATAGATGCTATGTTGAGGGTTTCTTGTCCATTGCATCTCCTATGTATAGATTAACCTAAAAGAAAGTTAAGTTTCAGTGGTCAGATTCCTGCGAGAAGAGTTTTCAGGAGTTGAAGACTTGACTCACTCCAGCTCTAGTTTTAGCGTTACCTGATGGTACAAATAGTTTGTGGTGTATTATGATGCCTCTAGAGTTGGTTTAGGTTATGTTTTAATGCAGAGAGGTAAGTTCATATCCTATGCCTCTAGAAAGTTGAAGCCTCATGAAAAGAATTATCCAGCCCATGACCTTGAGATAGCTGTTGTTGTGTTTACTTTGAAAATCTAGGGACATTATTTGTATGGGGTATATGTTTATGTGTTTATAGATCACAAAAGATTGCAGTATTTATTTACTCAAAGAGAGTTAAATATTCGGTAAAGAAGGTGGTTGGAATTTTTAAAGATCATGATATGAGTGTGTTGTATCATCCGAGCAAGGCCAATGTAGAGGTAGATGCCCTTAGTAGATTGTCTATGGGCATTTTTGCTCATATGGAGAATGATAAGAAGAAGCTAGTTCAGGAAGTTCATCGGTTAGCTGGATTGGGTGTGAGATTAGTTGATTCGTCTGAAGGGAATATTTGGGTTCAGAGTAGTTCTGAATGTTCTCTAGTTTGGGAAGTGAAAGAGAAGAAGGATAAGGATTCTAGTTTGGTTAAACTGAAGATATAGGTTTTCTCCCAAGGGGGAGATGGTCTGTTGAGATACCAGAGTAGATTACACTACTAGAGATTACCTCTACTGCAACGAATTTTTTGGCAACGATCCCAAAAGTTTGCAATAGACCCTCTATTGCAACGGGTACAATCGTTGCAAAAAAATATTCTAGTAAAACTATTTTGTGGTATAAGCATTGCCATTGTTGAAGAACCGTTGCAATAGAGTGTCTTATAGCAACGATTACATGAACCGTTGCCATAGAGTCATTTATGGCAATGCTTTATAGGATAAAAATACTATTACAATGTTTTTTCACTTCCCTCCACAATATTATCAAAAATTAAAGAAATATAAACATTGTGTCCCCAATTTCACTGATGTTTCATAAGCTGCGACAACCCAATTTCACTATAATCCTATGACCCAATTTCAAAGGTGATATTGTCAGCATCAACAACAACACCTAATTTGGATCGTTCTTCTTCACTTCATCCCCAAAAGGGGACCTTAATACTTCTTCAAGAATATTTATTCTAATTCTGACCTTTTTGCTTCTGAACCCACTGCTACCATCACCGTCACAACTATTATCGTTGTTAATTCTATTATCGTGGCTGGTGGTGGTGGTGGTGGTGATGTGGGGCCCACTAAAACTATGGATGAGGTATGAAAAAATATTATAGTAGGGGGTGGGGGGAGATGACTTGGAGGATTTCTTGACAAAGGCTGGTGTGGTTATAGAGGAGGATGTTAGAGTACCGATGATTGCTACTACTCCACTGCCACCTTCATCGATGGAGATGGTGGCTTCGGATGCTGGAGGAGGGTTTGTGGTGGATAACATGATGGGTACAAGGAATTATCAGTTTCTAATGGCCATGCAGCAGAATGTACTAGGTGGGTATAGTATGGAACCACCACAACTACCACTACCCCACATGGGATATGTTAATGGGGTTGTAGCGGCGACTATTATAGGGAGGAAAGTGGCAGTGGAAAAGGGAAAAGAAGGTCAACTGTGAAGGCATTGCCGGCTGACAAAGCTACACAACAGAAACAACTACGTATGATCAAGAACAGAGAGTCTGCTGCTAGGTCTAGAGAGGAAAAAAGGTACCTTTTTTGCATTTATTTTGATGAATTTCTAATCATGTTTGTTTCTTTATTTTTAGGGAAGCAAAAATTGAGATGTGAACCTATGTTTTTACTGAAATTTCAGGCATATCATGCTTTAATTTTAAGCTGCATAATTTTCCCATTGATGAATTTGTTATAGTATTCTTGCCAACAATTGCTGAAATGTTGATAATCTTAAATAGTTTTTGTAACAGGCTATTTCTTGTTCAAATTATAAAGAATCAATTATTTAAAACATGAATAAATATTAATAGTATAACTAGCTATCCAAGTTTTTTTATCATGTCTTTGGATCACTTTATAACAATGCTAAGGAAGGTGCCAAGGAAAATTGACATAATTAAAAGTCAAGATCTGGTACACCTAATTTTAAGGCTCGTGAAGTGGAAGCAAATGATTTACAAGCAGCAGTGATCCAGTATCTCAAATTTAGGGGGATAGTAAAGGTACTGAGAATGCTTTTGTTGTTAAAACTTGAAGTTGTACAACCATTAAACTTTTTCTCTGTGCTTAGAGTGGTTTGTGATTTGATTGTTTTAGATGTCTAATATTATGATACATATCTTGGAAGTAGTTTGTAGCACTTGTAATTTCTGACAAGTAACTGCACTACTTTGTGCTTTTGCGTAGTCTCCTTGGCAATTTCTAACAAGTAACTTTACTTTGATTGCTGGCTGAACGTTTTGGGATGCATTTAATTTGGGCATTTTTAGTTGCTCTCTTTTCTATATCAATAAAACATTTCCTTATTTCTGCTCTTATTATGCTAAATACATCTTCCATTATCAAATCAATAATAACTTAAAAACACACAACAACCAATTACAAAATAGAATTATATTATGGAAAATTCTTCCTTGAATACCCATAATATTTTTGTATAAATTTGGTATCCCTCCTCCTTGTCCTGCACTAGTAGAGGCGTAATTCGCAAATGTTTGTTTCAATTATTGGTTTATTGCTTGGTTCTGCATAGAACTGGCAGTTATTAGGTGGCTTAGTTATTGATTCTGCTGAGTTGTAGAACCCATAATCATTTCTGCTATCATCTTATCCTGATTTTTGTGTTGCCACCTGGCTATAGTAAATTTTACACCACCTGGTACAAAAATAATTTCAATGTTAACAAGTTTAGCTCGAGTTGTAGGGAGGGTAAACTAATAAAATAGAGATGCATAGCATTTGGAGTAAAGGGATCAGGAACTAATATATGAAGTTCAATTGAGAACTTTGATGCAATTCAATTTGGCAAGCAGTAGTAATAGATAAGACATATCCCGAGGATCGAACAAGGTTTAATTTCATCAAAAGAGGGAAGGACATATTTCTATCTTCAAAAAATTTATTGTAAATGAATTACTACAAGTCTTTTATTTCTCATCCATTGAATAACGATAAGTGAAATTTTATTTTTCTACCAATATTATTTAATTGGACATGTGGAGAAACTAGCAGAAGAGATAAAAAAGGGGTGACGTCTGTTGAAAGAGTTGAAGCTAAACTGTAGCAAGTAGGTACTGTCTTTGTCTTTTCATATATTTCCATTTGGAATGGAAAATTTACATTATTCTAATCTTGAGAAAGCATCTGCAAATCTATTTTAATTATAAATAATGAACCAGGAAGTACAACAACTTGGTAGTTTTGGTTATCTCCTTGTTTTGGTTATTGCCTGACAACTCTATAAAATTTATTTGTCTAAGGTGGTTCGTTATTAATAAGAACCATTCTTGTAACTTGGAGATGATACATATATGAAATCTAAAGGGAGTATGAGAATCAGCTAAATTTCTCCAGCTTTAAATTATCCTTCTTATTTTTTTGTATAAATGTTTTGCTATTGGAAGGTGCAATATTTCTAGATCACTTACCACTTATCACTATTATTTTATACTATATGTACCTATTAAGGACATATCATACTCATTCTTCTCAAGCGGCTGTGGCCATGCTGTTCTGTTGAACTATGTAAATCTGATCTCTAGTGTGTGAATTTTTCTCTCATTCTCTGGTACGTACTAAGAACCTAGTTTTTATGCATGTGGTTCTGGTAAAGAAAAACTTTCTCAACTTTCATGAAACTAAAGTGATAGGATGAACGTAAGGACTCTATTTAGGTAAACCAAATTGGTGTAGGCTGTTGAAGAAACAACGTGGTCTGTGCTAATTTTCAAAATTATTTCTTCCGACTCTGGTTCATATTTTTTTTTGTCGTAGTTGTCTCTGTTTGGTTATTTTATCCTTTTTTCTTGTCTGTCTCAGTATGTAACTAAATAAGGATTAAACAAATGCAGAAATTAGGCAAAGCTTAGAGAAGTCCAGTGCCAGTGAAGTGGCCTATGCACTAGACCAAAGTTGGACCGTTGATGAACTTTATCTTTTAACTGTGGTCCCTTCAGATAAAAAATTTGTATATCCTTGTATATATTGTGTTTGCGGTGTCTGGGCAGCATAATAATGTTGAAATTTGAGATGCTTGTTTATGGTTGCCTCAGGCTAATTGCCTATTCTCTCTGAGGAATATACTTTTATATAAACTAATAGTCCCTTTAGTTATAATTCTCAATATCTACTACATTATTGCCTATGAAAGCTCGCATGGATGACTTGAGACATTTTTTGTTCTATGTTCTTGTTTTGAACAATTTCTTTGTTCTAGTAGGTTCTTTCCTCATCAGGATGGAAGAAGGGTAATCTATTTCTGGATGATATCAACGGTCAATTGAAGAAAAAGAATATTACAACTGACATTAAATTCGACTCAAGCTCCAATGTGAATTTTGTAATTCTCTCTTCTATTTCACTGCTTATTTTGTCATCCCACTCTTGTATGGTACTCTTGGATTTCTGCTCTTTGTCTTTAGTGATCATTAGACAATATATGAATGCGCAACCTTTTCTAATTTACAATACCATGTTTTTATTTGTAGCCTTCTTATCATTTTCTTTAGGGTATTTACTTAGCATAGTTTTCTTGTTCTTTCTCTTATACAATGAAATTAATCTGATATAATTATGTAAACGATGCTTAGATTTTCACAACCACCACACTTGATAAAGCTTCTCCAGGGTTGAAAATAATTTTAAGCTTCAGAGTTCTTGACCAATGGTCTGCAAAGGTAAACAACTCTGCCATTTATTTGCCATTTATTTGTCAAATATTGACATTAAAAGAAGAAAATATGTGGCTCTCTCTATTATACAAATACCATCTTAATCTATGCAAGTTCAATCCCATTTTTGGGTGCTCTGACCATCTTATTTCAATTGCAAGAGTCCAATGTTTCTTTACTTTGTTTTTTATATATGAGAAAAATGAGAAAGAAAGAGATCATCTACTTCATGAGATTGTCTAATTTACATGGAAATTTATGTCTGATATTTCTAGGAAAATTTTTAACTCTGCAAAAGACAGATAATAGACAGAAATGACCTGATCGAGCTTCTTCCTTATGTTGAGAAGCTTTCTTAAGCAGGTTCTTAAATTTCAAGGACTTTAGGCTTTTCCTTGTCTATAACAAAGGTGTTATCTGTTTGTTTGTAGTGATAACATGCTATCTGAACTGATTGTGAACCTATTTGATATTTTATGTTTTGAACTTACAGTGACTTGAACAACCATGAATCTCCTAGGGTGTTCAAGAAATCATCTGAAAGTTAAAGAACTTTGTTTCAGCTGGATCACTTGTAGCTTTACGGAAAAAACAAATTCTAGAACACAAGAAAAAGAAGAATACAGGCTACATAGAATTTCTTGAAACTTATCGCGACTAGAACTTGATACTATGTAAAAACTTAACTAATCATTTGAGTACTTAACATATTTTTTGATTTTGGATTTAGATTACTAGTTTAATTGTTCCATATTTTAGATTATGTGATTATTAATGAATAATTTTGTTTTATGATGTGTGTCTAATTGTTTATTGTAATTTATTAGGTATGTAAATACTAATTTACAATACATCACAATAGATGCTGTTGCAATAGATGTTGTTGCAAATGTCACAATAGATTCTATTACAATGGTTTAATGTCGTTGCAATAGCTTCTATTGCAATGGTTAGTAACCATTGCAATAGATGAAAATAGGCATCTCAATAAGTCAAAAAATAACCATCGCCATAGGTCAAGCTATGGCGACAGTTTTAGACAACCGTTGCCATAGCTTGATCGATGGCGACGGTTCAAACAACCATCGCATAAACCGCTGCCATAGACCTACCGGAACGCCTACCTATAGGACGCTTGCTGAACAGTTGTGGTAGAGTTATGGCAACGGTTTTTTTTGTCTATTACAATAGTTTAGCAACCATCACCATAAGGGTAATTTTTGGTAGTGTTATATGTGCCATGTGTTGATGATTTGAGGTAGTGGATTATAGCAAAAGAGCATGGCGCGCGTTATTCCATTCATCCAGGTGATACCAATATGTATCGTGACTTACGGAAAATCTATTGGTGGAGTGGTATGAAAAAAAATATAGCAGAGTTTATACCCAAGTGTGCAACTTATCAACAAGTTAAGGTAGAGCACCAAATACCTGGTGGTACATTGCAAGAGTTTGGTATCCCCACTTGGAAGTGGGAAGAGGTGAATATGGTCTTTGTGACTGGATCACCCCATATGTGTCTTCATCATAATTTAATTTGGGTTATTGTAGATAGATTGACTAAGTCAACATATTTCTTGTCAGTTCACACGTCTTACACAACTGAAGATTATTTCTAGTTGTATATCAGTGAGTTAGTCAAATTGTATGGAGTTCCTTTGTCTATTATCTCAGATAAGGGTACTCAGTTTACCTCTCACTTTTAGAAAGCCTTTCAGAAGGGTCTTGGTACCCAGGTTTATCTTAGTTCAGCTTTTCATCCACAGACAGATGGTCAGGTAGAAAGGACCATTCAGACTCTACAAAATATGTTAAAGGCATGTGTTCTTGATTTCAAAGGTAGTTGGGATAATTATTAGCCATTGATTGAGTTTGCTTATAATAATAGTTACAATACTAGTACTCAGATAGCTCTGTTTGAGGCTCTTTATGGTCAAAGATGTAGATCGCCAGTTGGTAGGTTCGAAGTGGGTGAAGCCACTTTGATTGGGCTAGACATAGTGTTTGAAGCCATGGAAAAAGTTTAGTTGATTAGAGAGAGATTGAAAGAAGCACAGAGTTATCAGAAATCTTATGAAGACATAAGAATAAGAGATCTTGAGTTTAAGGTTGATGACCTTGTGTACTTGAAAGTTTCACCCATGAAAGGGGTGAAGAGATTTGGCCAAAAGGGGAAGCTTAGTCCCTAATATGTAGGCCCCTTATGGATTTTGAGTCATGTTAGGAAGGTGGTGTATGACCTTGAGCTACCCGCAGATTTATCCTCGGTTCATCCAATATTCCATGTCTCCTTGTTGAAGAAGTTCATGGACGATTCAGCTGTTATAATTCCTCTAGAAATTATAGATATTCAGAATAGTCTTTCTTATTAAGGAGTTCCAGTATAGATTTTTGATCATCAGATCCGTAGACTAAGGAACAAAGAAGTTCCCTTGGTCAAAGTTCTATGGCGAAATTTGTCTGTTGAGGGTGCTACTTGGGAAGCAGAAGTAGACATGTGTACCAAATATCCTTATCTCTTCTCCACGAACACAGATTCAACTAAAGGTAATAGTCTTCCATCATTCAGTTCTTTTCCAATCTCAGATTCAGCTATATAGTTGTTTCCATGTAAACTCACGCACTTACAGATAAGTTCAGTAGCTCATTATGTTAAGAATCAGTCATTCAGTTTATTTCAGTTGTGCATGATAGCTTATAGCCTCAGATTCCTCAGTATTTTCATCTAAACTAGCCATATTCAAGGATGAATATTCCCAAGGGGGAGATATTGTAATACCCCATATTTTTCCTAGCTTAATTTTGCTTCTAGAAGGTCAAAGTATAGCAACAAAGATGAATAAATTTTATTAAATATAGAATTTTTCAAATTTAGACCCTCTATTAAGAAGAAAATTGAATTAGGTTTCCATCGATACCAATTTCATCCAAATCCAACAATCAGTTGGGAAGTTAGAGAATTTTAAGTAAGGCAATATGCCAACTGGGCGAGAACCGCATCACGGTGAAGGTAATATGGCAATCGTTAATTCAAGTGGACCTCCGCGATTTGCCTACAATGTGGAGGAGCTCAATTTCCTATTCGGCAATTTCCAATAAGCCAACGCGATTGTACCACGTCGCGTTGAGGGAAAAAATGGCATTCTAAAGGCGCACCACGATAGCTCTTCATCATAGAGAACTTCCAGTTCCCAATTGTCCTATTTCCAGTGAGCCATCGCGATAGTGAAGCGTCGTGGTGGCATGTTAAATTGGAAAATTTGATTTGTTTCTAGTTTTGATTAAATTTTAAAAAGGGTACTTTGGTCTATTCCTAAGCCCTCGAACTCGTGAATAACACAATATTAAACCCATTCTAAGAACTTTATGCTTATTTTCATCCTTTCTCTCTCAAAGCACAACCCTAGATCTCCAAAGCTTCTTCTCTAAGAAAGCAAATTCTGCCATAGTTTCTCCAAGAAAGCTCCAAATTAAGGATTACCAAGACAAGATAATCAAGAACTCATCTTCAAGAACACAAATAGGAATCAATAATTCAAAATTGTTCATCTAATCATCTACCAAGGTATGTAGGGTTTATGAACAAGGATCTTGTTCCATCCTTGTTCCCAAAACTAAGTTTTACTTACAAATTTATATATTTTGAATGACTATACATGAGTTTTAAATTAGGGTTCATACCCATTATTTTTATTTGAAAGATCATGAGATTTTCAAGTGTTTATGAATTTGAATTGGATGTCTATTTATATAATTTCATGCCTATTACAGTAAATTTTAGGTTTTGGATTGATTTATCATTATTCTCAATTTCAAGCATGAAATTTATGATGTTTTGACATGAACTTGATGCATGGGTTGTTAAGTCCAAGTTTATTTGTCGATATTTCAAGAAAGATGATGCTTTAAGCATCTTATGATCAGATAAATTATAGATTTATAGTAAATCTTTGATGTTTTTATCCTTAGATAAGATTTGGACTCCACTTTACAAATTTATTATAGATTACAGAATTCAGAACAACTATATTTACGAATGTAATCAAAAAGATGCATAATTGGGTTTAGAATAAACCTTTATGCTAGTTTTAAAGTGAATTTCCAATAGAATCGGCACAGATTTAAAAGGAGTAGTATTTAGTACCGAGCGGAAAGTGTGGGATTAGCGTGCCCTATCTTTCACAAAATTATGTAGCCAACATAGGTATAGATTATCAGATCATTCTCACTTCTACGTGGTTGATAGTTACAGATGTGATCACTTAGCTTAGGTTATACTCCTTAGAAAGAGTATGACACCTCTCCCCATCGTGAGGTTTTTCCCTTAGGAGTACAAGACGTTGGACTCTATGTTAGTTTATATGGTTTGTATTAGTTAGAAGAACCTCCCTACAGAAAAGAGTAATCTTGTAGATAAAACTTTGAAAGTATTTCCCTACAAACTATAGATAACAGAAAAGAATAATAGAAAAGCTTTTAGAAAACCAAGTGTAAAGGATCACAATTTTATTCAGATTATTCTTTACTGAAAGATATAAGTTACAGATTTCAGCTTTCAATTTTTAGACATGTAAGTGAGTCCTTTCTACACTTAGAAAATATGATTTAAAGACTGAGTATTAGCAAAACTTTCTAAACTAAATGTTATGACTCACTAGATTTATAAAGTATAATTTACTTCTTATGATTTTAGATTTATGTATTTCAGATATTCCAGCTTATGTGAGTCATTTACATTTAGCATGTATTGTTTTACAAATTATCATGATGAAGTGATGTTTTACTTATGTATTTCACCCCCATATACTCAGTACATCCTCAAAGTACTGATCCATATATACGGTTATATGCTACATTGTCTCATAATATAGGTTTAGGTGCTCAGTATCAGCAGTGTGAGTAGTTCAAGCATCTCCATCTACATCCAAAAGTTAGTGAGTCCTTATAGTTTAGGGACTTGGTCATTCAGTTTATTTTTAGCTTATTAGATTTGATGATTCAGTATTCTTTCAGATAGTTCAAGTCAGCTGGAGGTCTATCCTAGGGAATTTCTAGATATTAGTAGTAGAGGATTGTTAGACTGATAGCTATTATTCAGACTTATAGTATTTGATTTTTAGATAATATATTTAGATTATTATTAGCCTTATTCAGATAGTTTCCGCATCCAGTATGACTTTTCTGTATACATTTCCATTATTATGAGATTCAGACTTAGTGGAAAGTTGACAGGGTTAACTTAAGGCTACTTATAGTGTTGAGCAATGTGTGACATCTCGGGACCAGGGTTTGGGGCGTTATAAACTTGGTATTAGAACCTAAGGTTTATAAGAATTCTAGAGAGTCAGATAGGTCGTGTTACGTAGAGTCTTGATCATGGGTGTAAAGCGCGCCATATTTATGAACAAGAGGCTACGGGACGTTCTTAGGAAATCATCTCTTTCTTTCATGATCTATCATGCTTATAGTATCTCTAACTACTTTTAACTTCTGCTCTTATGTGATAGTTCTATATGCCTCCTCGTCGAGCTAACGCCTACAGAAATGATAACCAGCCACACCAGCCTGCTGATCTTCTGAATGAGAATGTATCCCATACTGAGTTTAGGGGTGCCTTTCTAGCGTTGGCCCAAGCTGTGACTGCTAATGTTTAGGGCAACCATCTGGCTATAGTTCCACTTTAACAAAATAGAGATTTAGCAGCAAATAGAATCAGAGATTTTATGAGAATGAATCCGCTTGAGTTCTTTGGGTCAAAAGCAGGTGAGGACCCACAGCTTTATTTAGATGAGGTAAAGAAGATCACCCAGATTATGCAATTTCTGAGAAGGTGAGTGTGGATTTGGCATCCTATAGGTTTAAGGATGTATCGTATGATTGGGTAGTGATGTAGAAGAATAATAGAGGTGAGAATGCAACTCCTATGAGTTGACAAGTATTTTGAGATACTTTTCTTGATAGGTTCTTCCCGCATGAAATAAGAGAAGCAAAGATAGAAGAGTGTGAATTTGAGGAAGGGCTCAATAACAGTGAAGGAGTACTTCCTTAAGTTCAATCAGTTGTGATACCAGGGCAAGTATGAGTAAGTTTGTTACTGGAGTATCTAGTTTGGTAGTCAAGGAGTTTAGGACTACCATGATTATTGGAGACATGGATCTTGCTAGATTAATAATTCATGCTCAAAAGATTAAGGCAGAGAAGTTGAAGGGAAGAGATATAAGAAATAAAAAGGCTAGAACAAGGTAGTTTGAGTATGGCCAGGCTAGGTCTCAAGGGGGAAATCATTCACAGTTCCAAAATCGTTCAATTATGCCAGCCCCACCTTCAACTAGTGCTCCTGCTCCCAGGGCTAGGCAGGAGATATAAGGTAAGTCCTCTATGTCCAGATCTTAGAATAGTATGAGTGGGTGGCCCAGTTATCCTCCATGTGCTAAGTGTGGTGAGAATCACTCTGGTTAGTGTTTAACTGGACAAAAGGGTTGTTATGGCTATGGTAAGTTAGGTCATAGAATTAGAGAGTGTCTGCATGCTAAGTAGGGAAAGAGAGATGTTCGTCCCTAGACTCATACTACTAATGCACCAGCTCTTATAGGTCGTCCATTTCCTCCTTAGGGAGAATCATCCAGTACCGGTAGCGGTTAGCGCCAAAATTTATTTTATGATTTACCATCCCTCAGGAGTAGGAGGATTCACCAGATGTTGTTAATAGTAGGCTTCGTGTCTTTTATCTCAATGTTTATATGTTATTAGACCCTGGGTCGAGTTTCTCTTATGTGACCCCATTAGTTGCAGCCAATTTTGTAATAAGTCCTGAAAAGATCCCTTAGCCCTTCTTGGTTTCTACTCCAGTAGGTGAGTCAGTTGTTGCCAAACAAATTGATAAGAAATGTCCTATCTCTGTCCTTCATAAAATCATGTTAGCAGACCTAATAGAGTTAGATATGGTAGACTTTGACCTTATTGTTGGTATGGATTGGCTCCATTCTTGTTATGCCTCTATAGATTGTTGCACCCGAGTGGTGCAGTTTTAGTTTCCAAATTATTGTCGCTATAGTCTTGAGCACCGTGTGATATCTTGGGACTAGGTTTTGGGGCTTTACACTAAATCATCTCCAAATACATCCATGGTGCTCATACTATCCTAGTTGACCACCCACTACACTAATTAGAGAAGAATGTTCAATTGGACATTTGATCAAACACATGGTGTGCACTAGTTTCATTAAGCAAGAATTACAAATTAAACATGTAAAGCAAGGGACCCATTCAAAAATAATGACTACAACAAGCATTAACCATCAAAATAAGCTCACACAAATCAAATTCAAATGAAAAAGTATCATGGGATATGTAGACTTTTAAGAGAATTCAAAGAGAAATCCATAGAAGATCATATCTTTAACTTGATTGGAGAGAGGAGAAAAATAAAACAAGTGACCGATTTAAGTATCTGGAGCTTAATTCTTGTTATAGGAAGTGAAATTTTGAAGTGAGTTTGAAGAATTTTCAACTTATGAAGAAAGAGAAAATTTTGAGTTGTTAAAGAGTGACAAACGACTATGAGGAAATTTTAGTGAAAAATTTGACAAGTGGTTGGTGAATTGGGTCCTTTTAAGGTATTTATAGTGAGCTTCAGCTGACCGGGTTGGATCATCCCAACAAAATCTGACCCAATTCTTACAACCAAAAAATTTTCGGCCTTGGCTTAAGGGGCCTACACCCAGCCTGTGCCTTGGTTCCACCCGCAGGTCCCTGGCAGCCCTAAACTAGTGGCTTCTATGTTTATAATATGTTGGACCAGCGCTTGGACTACTCAAGCAAGTTTAATGTAGGTCAAAGTAGGTACTGTAAGATTAATTCGTCTTACACCTACATCCTAGATGTACCTGGATTGCTCAAGCATATTCATCGCATGTCTAAGAAAAATGCTCTAGTTTTTTTGGCTGACCTGTATGCATTCTACGTGTCACATATGCCTAGACTGCCCAAGCCGGTCAAGCACAGGTCAAAGTAGTGGGCACAAAATCATGATTTTTTTTAATTTTGGGCTCGATACATATTTTTAAGACTTTGAACCATCTCATTCTTTCAATATTACCTACAAACACCCAAAACAAGCTAAAATTAGTTTCTAAAACACTATAAAACATCAATAATAAACCTTGGGTTACCTCCCAAGAAGCACCTAAGTTATATCCATGGCACGACATCAATTGATCATCACTTTGGATCCTTAAATCAAAGCGACTCAACCTTATACACTATGGGTACACCAACATGGTAAATCTTCGCCCATTTACCACAAATCTCCTCTTATCGGGGTCATCCAACTCAATAGCTCCACTCAGATAAACACCTGAGACCATGAAAGGTCCTAAATACTTAGATTTAAGTTTACCCATAAAGAGTTTTAATCTAGAATTGAAAAAAGAGCATATCATTATGCACATGAAACTCTCATTTCAAGATTTTAGCATTATGTCACCTCTTTATGTTATCTTAGTACAAAATAGAGCTTTCATATGCTTTGAGTCAAAAATATTCTAACTCATCAAGTTGATTCACTCTTGATTTGGAGGGGTCCTCTCAATTCATATTCAACTTCATCAAGGCCCACAAAGCTTTGTGCTCCAACTCAATGGGTAAGTGATAAGAGTTTCCAAAAATCAATTAGTAGGGAGACATACCGATAGGAGTTTTGTAGGTCATACTATACACCTAAAGAGCATCGTCGAGTTGTCCTGCCAAATTTTTATGGCCAATATTCATGGTTTTCTCAAAAATGAACTTGATTTCACAATTCAAAACCTCAACTTGACCACTAGTTTAGGGATGACATGGCGTAGAGACCTTATACTTCACTCCATATATATCAAGCAAGGCACCAAAGATCCAATTAAGAAAATGAGAACCGCCATCACTAATAATTGCACGTGGAGTCTAAAACCTTTTAAAGATGTACTTTAAGAAAAAAGTGACACTTTTGCTTTCATTATTCGAAAGAGCAATGGCCTCCTCCCATGTCAAAACATAATCGATGATTACAAAGATATACTTATTCCATATGAACTCACAAAGGGACCCATGAAGTCGATTCCCCACGCATCAAACAATTCAACTTCAAGGTTGCACTTAAGAGGCACATTATGCCTCTTTGAAATTCCTCCTTGCATTTGGCATTGAGGACACATCTTTACCAACTCATAAGAATCTCTATGAGGAGTGGGCCAATTGTATATACTTTTGAGAACCTTTGCAGCTATTCGGATCCCACTGTGATGACCACCAATTAGAAAAGAGTGACAAGACTGCAGAATGGCCCTTATTTCTAACTCTATGACACACCAATGAATCACACAATAAATACACTCTCTAAAAAAGTTTGGTTCATATTAATAGTATTTCTTCACATAAAACAAGAGCCACCTATTTCAATAGTGATTAAGATCATCGATAGGCAAGCCACTCCCAATATAGTTAGCATATTCTATATACCAAAGCTCAATACTTCTCGAGAATGACATGACCAACTCATTAGGGAAAGTGTCATCAATGTCAATATCACCCAACTTCTCATAATTGGTTTCAAGGAGAAAAAGGAGGTCCGCAACTTGATTTTAGTGTAAGAGCAATATCCACCTAATTACATAATGTTTTGGCTTTTTCTTTGTCATGAGATATGCATTGTAATACCCCACAGTTTTAGTTCTAAACCCACCAACACATAGATAATTGAATTAGATTTTAAACTCTACCAGTCTTACCTTAATCTAATATTGAGGTAAAACATTAGGGTCAATTTACTAAGGCACTGTCAAAGCTGTTAGTGATGACGCCTCTGATGACAACTCATTGTTAGACTATAAGATTTATCAGGAAGACTCATTGTCACAACAGTAAGAAAAAAAAGACTTCAATCCCTTAACTATGACTCTTCATGATGACTCGTGGTCAGACTAAATGAGTCACCAGGTATATTCAATGTTAAAACAATGAGGAGCCAAGATTTTAGTACTTTTGTCACAACTCATGCTCAGACCTTACGAGTCATAGTGTAAGCCATTGCGACTACTTTTACTAATTTTCAACACACTTTCAAAAGGGCTTATTGGTTTTTTCCCACTCTTTTAACGTACACCCATATCATGTTTGGTATCCCAAGGAAAAATATTAGGGGTTAATACTACCTTAAGCCCTCATTATTTAGAATAACGTTCAATATTTAGTTTTGAATAGAGAAAAAAAGGTGGTTTTCTTCCCCAAAAGCAAATTAGGGTTCTTCAACTTCCAACTCCAACTCTAATGAATTATTGAAGGATTTCATCTCCAGGTATGTGGAATTTCATCAGTGGGTTCCTTCCATCCATTGAGTCCCAATGACCTCTCCAATACTCAAGGTAATTTCACTTTTCAAGTTTAGGGTTCCATGGAAAGCATAAGTTTCATAATTCTTCTGTTTATTTCTTTAATTAAACCATGAATATGTGTTTCCCATAAGATTAAGAATTTTCTCATACTTAGAAACATGAAATCCTATTATATTGATAAAATTGTTAATTCTTGGGTTTGAATTATGAAATTTCCTATCAGGTTTATGTTAGCCTCCTATATTTATGTTCTATATTTTAATAATTTTAAACTAATGAGCAAACATTTGTAGGATATTGAAGATCTCTAATAATGGTAGGAGAAGATGATGACGATACACCAAAGATGCAGAAGATATTCCAGAATCTCTAAGGAATCAACTCAATATATCCAAGAATATCTCGTAAAAGGAAGAAAGCATCCAACAACATTATGGCCGACACTAAACTTGGAGCAATATCAATCATTCGGAATTAATTCAAGACTTCTAAGAAAATCTCACAAAGTGAAGCAAGAATCCAACAGCAGCCTGCCATAAGAAAAACTTGGAAAAAGAGGATCAATCACCATAGGAGCAAAAGAAAAGAAGATCATGGAAGTATCTGATACGAATGTGTATAAAGTACCATATATGGACATATCTGATATGGCATACTATAAGGTAACATTCCTCAATCAAGGAATCAATTCAAATCTTTGATTGGGATGAAATCTTTTGGGTTTCCTCATGAAGAAAAGCAGTTAAAGAAGATAAAGTGAGGACTGAATATAGAAGCACTCACATAAATTCAAGGAAGAATCTCAAAGTGTCTCAATCTTAGTCTCACAAAGATTTATACTTATTAGTTTACAATATTTACATAAATAATAGGATCGATTCAACTTTGTAACCAAAACTGAAGTTGTGTCAGAAGTCCTAAAGATCAAAATAAGTCTTCGAAAAGTGTTTCTCATCATTGTACTCAACCCCAACTTTGAAAGATATAAGGAAATGTTTAAACCCAAGGGGAATGAAAGTAGGCACCACATTGGTGTTTTGAACTAGGATAAATCTTCGTGTCCTTACTTTAAAGTCAATTATTTACTTGTTTGTTTATTTAAATCTAATATATTTTGTGACCTATACTAATTTATAGGCAAGTTGATTGTGAATACTTAATAGTCAACATACAAAAATTTCAATTTACCCCCTCCTGAATTTCAATTGGTATCAGAGCAAGTCTTACGAACCGTGTTGTTGAACCGCACATAAGCAAAGATCAAATAGGAAACTATATAATTCCTGGTGCTCTTTTTTAAGATAGTCATTCTCTACAAGACCACCATACTTTAATGGACAACAATAGTCTTACTGAAAGAACAGATTCAGGATCTTTGTCCAATCAAATGACTTTCAAGCCTAGGTTGATATTAAGAATGGACCAAAGCCAATTCTAGGGATCAAGGAGAAGCAAAAGGACAAATACAAAGAACCAAGCGATACCAATATAGAAGACCTTGAGAGCTTTAAGGTCACCAAAGAACAACAATAGGTAATCTAAACTAATGCACAATCTATAAGTTTACATCTTTGTGTAGTAAGTGGAGAAAAATACAATAAGATACCAACCTACGAGACTGTAAAATAAATGTGGGATAAGTTGGAGATAACCTATGAAGGAACCACTAAAGTCAAAAAGTCAAAGATTGCTGCCCGAGTAATAAAATAAAAACATTGAAACAATGTTAGCCAGATTCAGCAAAATCATATGTGAGTTGAAATTATTGGGGATGATTTGTACACATAGCTTGCAAGTCCAGAAGCTGTTCAAAAGCCTCCAAAAATTTTGGGAAAACAAGGTATCCATTCTAGAAGATAACGATCTTTACAACATGACATATGACAAACTACGAGGTAATCTCATTGTATATGAATGAAATTATATCAATAGGTACCACAAGGAGGAAAAGAAAAACTAGTAGACTTCAATGCCACACCAACTGAAGAAGAGGACATTCTGGAAGAAGAAAATAGAGAATGAATGGCTCTCATAAATCATGGAGTAAGGCAGATCATGAGACAAAGACAACAAAGATCCCAAGGAGCCAAAAATAATGATTCTAATAGAAATGATGACCAATGTTGTCACTGTGGAAGTCCTGGCCACTTTAAACAAAATTGTCCAAATTAAGAAAAAGATCATATAGAAAGAATAAAAATTTGGAGCTTGGAGTGATAAAGATGAAACTAAATAAGAAAAAGAAGTAGCTAATATGTCTTCATGGCAAAAAGAGAATCTAGTGAGGTAAGACCACACGACTGTCATAATTGTAACATTCTTGAATAAAATTTAGATATGATAATTGATGAGCTTAAAAAAGTTATAAATAAATATAATAAACTCATCCAATAGAAGAAAAGTTGGCGACTTAAACAAAAACTTGAAGAGGAATAAAGAAACTATCAAGTAGACACTGAAGTATGTCAAATAGAAATTGACTTAGTTAAGAAGAGCTTGATGATGTAAAATGCAATTATATAGCGTTAAGAAATTACCAAGTCATATTTTTGTGAGATCGAATTCATTTAAAGCCAACTCAAGTTCCTCATTAAAATCATTTAAATCATCCAAGACCTCGTTCTCTTATCGAGGAACTATCTATTATATCTATGGACAGAAAGGGCACAAATCTTATAATGGCAGGCATAAGCCTAAAAGTGGGTGGGTTTAGAAACCTAAAGGAAGCGCATCTAACCCGAAAGGACCTAAAACCACTTGGGTACCTAAAGAAAATTAATTTTTTTATTTTGCAGGAAAGAGATATAAGAAGGGAATGTGGGTTATTTAAAGATAATATTCCAGACACAAGATTGGAAAGAAAGAAATTGTTAGTACTCTAAAGAAATTAGATGGGAGATCAGTCAGATTCTATGACAACACTAGAGGCAACATCATCGGAGTTGGCTCTGTTAAGCTCAGCTCCTCATGTGAGTTTGCTGAAGTGCATCTAGTATATGGTCTTAAACATAAAATTCTCAGCATTAGTCAGTTGCGTGATGCCAATTTTAGAGTCTCCTTCGAAGAGGAGAGTTACTCCATTAAACTCAACAAAAGAAACATCTCTTTTATTGGTGAATGCATTGATAATATTTATGTCTTAAATTGTCCTAACGTTGCTACTTTAACCAATCTCACTTTGCAAACCAATGATATTTGGTTATGGCACAGAAAACTTGGGCATGTTAGAATGTATATCATTAATAAACTATTCAGACTAGAACTGGTGAGATGTTTTTCAAAGCTTAAGTTTGAAAATGATCACATCTGTGATGCCTGCCAATTGGGTAAACAGACTTGAACATCATTCAATGTCAAAGACATTGTGTCTACTACATAACCCCTTCAAACAATCCACATGTATCTGTTTGGCCCCACCAAGACCATAAGTATGAGTGGAAAAAAATATATTGATGTCTATTCTCATTTTACTTGGGTAATGCTTTTTGCTGTTAAACATGAGTCTTTCACAAACTTTAAGATATTCTATAGAAAGTACAGAGAGAAGTTAGATATCTCATCACCTATGTTCATAGTGATCATGGAGGAGAATTTAAAAATAAGGCATTTGAGGAATACTTTGCTCTCAACAGATACTCTTAGAACTTCTCATCACCTCGATCTCCTCAACAAATGGTGGTGTGGTTAAGCAAAAGACTCGTTATCTCTATGAAACTGCTAGGACCATGATATTGGAACACAGTCTCCCAGATCCCTTTTGGGCCGACACAGTAAGAAAAATATGTTACATCATCAACATATACATCATTAAACCTACTCTAAAGAAAATACTCTGTGAATTATGGAGAGGGAAGAAGACTAATATTAGCTACTTTCATCCTTTTGGATGCAAATGTTTTATCCACAACAACAGTAAGAATAACTTGGAAAAACTTGATTCGTAAAGTGATAGAGGTATTTTTCTTGGGTACTCTCTCACCAGTCGTGCTTGCAGAGCTTATAATAAATAAACATTATGTGTTGAAGAATCTTTGCATATTCTATTTGATGAAACTAATTACCCTTCTATGAGTTTGAGTATTGATGAAGAACAGGTGAGTGATCTATAAACTGGAGCCAATGCTAGCACAACCTCTGAGCCATCACAAGACGAGACGATTATAACTTCTCCAGAGTCGACTCTCATAATAGAAATAGGCAAACTGATTATTCTAAGAGAATGGGAACATGATGCTAGCTATCCAAATGAATTTGTCATTGGAAATGCAGATGATAGGATGTGAAAACAAGAGCATCATTGAGAAAGAAAGCATCTATTTCCCTTGAATCTCAAATTGAACAAAATAATATCGATAAGGATCTTAAAGATGAGTCTAGGATCGAAGCCATGATTGGAGAATTGTACAATTTTGAATGAAATCAAGTTTAGACTTTGGTTAAAAGACCCAAGAACTACTCAATAACTGGAACTAGATGGGTTTACAAAAATAAATTAAATGAAGAAGGTAAGGTTATCAGAAACCAATCTACACTTATATCTCAATTCTAATCCTAACAAGAAGGTATTGTTTATGATGAAACTTTTTCCCATGGGGTAAGGCTAGAATCAATTCAAATTTTATTAGTTTTTGTTGCCTTCAAATATTTTATGTTATATCAATTGGACCTCAAACATTCCTTATTAAATAGTTTTATTCATGAAGAAGTTTTTGTAAAACAACCCCTCAATTTTGAAAGTCCATCTTATCCAAATCATGTTTTCAAATTGTCAAAAGAACTCTACGGTCTCAAACAAGCTCCAAAGGCTTGGTATGAGAGATTGAGTACTTTTTTACTAAATAACAATTTTCAAAGAGGTAAAATTGATACAACTCTATTCATATAGAAGTTGATTCAAATCTTCTTATTGTGAAAATTTACATTGATGATATCTTTTTTGGTAGTCCTAACATCTCTTTATGTGAGATTTTTTCAAATTTGGTGAATGAATAATTTGAAATGAGCCTCATGGGAGAGCTCACATTCTTCTTCACATTACAAATCAAACAAACTCCCAAAGGCACCTTCATCATTCAAGATAAGTATACAAAGGAACTCATCAAAAAGTTTGATATGGAAAAAGGAAAGGCCTATGGAACTCCAATGAGTCCTTCCATAAGTCCTAATAAAGACTCATCTGGAAAGGGTGTTGAGAAAAGATGTACGGGGGAATGTTTAGATCATAACTCTATTTGACCGCAAGTCGACCAGACATCATGTTCAGTGTATGTAAGTGTACTAGGTTCTAGTCAACTCCTAAAGAGTCTCATCTGACTACCGTTAAATGAATCATTAGATATTTTATAGGAACTCAAAGTACTGGACTATTGTATCTTTTCTTTTCCCATTTCAATTTAATTTGATATTCAGACGCTGACTTTGCTGGTGATAAAAGTGATAGAAAAAGCACTAGTGGAATATGTCAAATTCTTAATGATGACCTGATTTCATGGAACAATAAGAAGCAAACTTCGGTTGGTCTTTCAACAACAGAAGCTTAATACATCGTCGTTGGAAGTTGCGGTACTCAAATTTTATGGATTTTGCATCAACTACTTGATTTTAATTTGTCTTTTGAATTTGTTTCCATAATTTTTGATAACACCAGTGCTATTAGTTTGTCTAAATATACTATGCATCATTCTAGGGCCAAACACATTGATATTAAGCATCATTTTATTGGAGATTTTAAGGAAAATGGAGACTTTTTTTAAACATTTGTTGACTCCAAATATCAACTGTAGATATTTTTACAAAACCCTTGTTAGAAGAAAGATTTTGTTTCCTAAGAAAAAGACTTAGTATTCTTAGTATTAATGAATTATGAGTTTTAGTTTTGGACAAAAAATATTTTTACTTGTTTCGATTTTCTCTTCAGTTTTTAACAAAATAATTAGTTTTCAAAAAAGGAAGTAATTATTATTTCTCACTTGTATTCATGCAAGCCCTTCCGCTTTTGCACCACTTTACCTTCCCAACACCCCTCTTCTGACGTTATTTTACTTCCATTAGTCATCTTTTTAATTCACACCTCTTTGTTTTCCCCTCTATTATCTTTCCCAACAGTCGTCTACATCTCTCCTCTTTCCCTCCGTTCACTTACCAATCCACTTTTATCCCACTTTGTCCCTTTAAAATTAAATTCCACACCTCTCTCATGACCAAAACCCATTCCATGGCTAGTTTTTCCACATCCCTTCCTAAATCTCTCTTCGACAACCCTATTTTCTTCTCTAAGTCCTCTAATGAATCCTCATCAAATTCTCAATAGTCTACTATTATCAAAAGGCATTTTCCTGCTCCCAGCCCATCCCCCTCCACCAAGAAACCTCAAACCTCTTCCCTAGACTCCTTCCCTCCTAAGGAAATTCACAAATTTAGGACATGCTCTAAAAAAGAAAAATTCTCTGCCTTCAAAAACTGCTTCAGTGTACCCAATTGCGTATAATCAATCTTTGTCAATTAAAAGACGCCATATGTAATGTCAATCACTTTGTTCAGTTTCAAGATTTTTCCATGGTTACCCGTCTCTGTGGACTTTTGGTTTGTAAGGATCATCCATATGCTCTATGAAAATCTATGTCTCTCTCCTGATAGTGGTGAACTTGAGACTCGTGTGTTTGGCACAATAATCATCCTGAATGATTTTCTGATCGAGAAGGTTTTTGATACAAAATTCTTTGGTGTGATTTCTTTCATGAATGGTACCTGGCCCGAAGATTTTGAGGTAAGTTTTGAAGAAGCAAAAAAGATCATGTATGACCATGATACAAAATCGTCTACTTTTGGTCCTTTGTCCCTGTGTTTCAAGTATCGCATCATGGCCCACATAATCGCTACCTCACTAATTCCAAAAAATGGACCCCTTAGAAACATTACCAACCATGATGTATTTGCTCTGTATTTCCCAGTTAAGAAACACAAAATTAATTGGAAAACTTGTACTCCTGAGTATATGTTGGAGAGTGTAAAAGATGTTCATGCCTCTACTAGTTTACCATATGTCCAGTTAATTACTCAGATTCTCTTGTATCATTGTATTGATCTCTTTGCTTACCTGTCAGCGCCCAAGACCACACACAAGTGTACGTGGTCTTATCAAGTAGTAAAGTGGCTTCAAGAAAGCCCTTAGTATCGATCTCTCAGTAACTTGCATTCGCCGACTATCCAATTCTAGTTCATCGATTGAGAAAAAGTAAACAATAGAGTTTTACAATTGTAAACTAAAAAGAAACTAAACTAATGCGGAAAAGTAATGACTTAGGAAAATCAATGGATAGAATCCCAGGGTTAAGGCTTACGAACATTCATACTACATTACTGAACTTCATTCTTTAAATCGCTTATCTTAGTTGTTGATTCATAGGGTTAATTGCATGATCATGTTTTCCCAACCTCTAATACTTTACCTAAGCTGAACCTTACAACTATATCATTGAGCGGGGATGTAATAGTTCACTTAAGTTCTTTAACAATATCATCCTACTTGTGAATCAAGTAAGGCATCTAAGTACATCCCTGTCCTAGATACTAATTTGATTCCTTATTTCATAAAAGAATACAAACCATACTTTGTTTATTCCTGTGTTCTATCACTCTATTCCCACTCCCGAGTTCACAAGGTTGACCATTGATGTATTTTAAAGGTATCTAATCCTTAAAATAGTTAAAACAAGAATAAAAAAACAACCAATGATGATAATCAAATTAACAAACTTAATTCAAAATAAAAGTAGTCATGATCTTGGCCTTAACCCTGGAAAGGGAGTTTTAGCCTTTAATGGAAATATTCATCATCTAATCCCTTGGATTAATGATACAAAGAATGAAAAAACCTAAATTTAAGATGATAAAACCCTAAATAATGTGTAGAGCATCCTCGTCTTGTCTAAATACATCTAAAAGAATGTAAAAACGTGATACAACATGTATTTATAGCAATAGGGAAAGTCAAGTCTGTGTTGGAATTGAATTAGAATGAAAATACTAGGGGTGGAGTGGACCATGCATCACACCATATATTCATATGGAATTGAGAATGTGACACACCATCTATTCCAAGTAATAGATCATGCGATGCACACTTATTGCATGCCTTCACTGGAATTTTCTTCTTGAATTTTGGTTAAGTGTTGGTCCTTCATCCTTTCATCTCTTGTCTTGCGGTGTCTTTCCAATGATTGTATAAAATATATATCATCATATTAAGATCACAAAGTATCCTACAAGAAAACACCACACTAATTAGAGGTACAAACACACAATATCCATCACGATGAATCAAAAACAAGAGCTTAGACTAGGTTGATTTCCATGATCTTTCAATTGAAGTTTCAAATCTTTCCTTGAATCACTTGAACTTTGTACACTCCTAAAAACTTGTTCCATATATAATAACACATTTAAAAATATTTGGAACACATTAAACACAATATAATCCAACAAGATAGACTAGACAAGCAACTAGCTCAAGCTAGAAACACTAATTTACTCTTTTGAACTCTAATTGACTCTTTGAAGTACCAACTTACTTGGAATTCACTTTGAACCTTACAAGAACATTATTTAACACTTTTATACAAATTTATCTCATTATAAACCCATATAGCATAGAATCATCCTCAAAACAAGGCTAAAACACTAGAATAGTGACACTAGAATGCATAAATGCACCCAACATCACCACCCCAAACTTAAAGCCTTGTTCATCCTCGAATAACTCTTAAATATAATAATCATCAACTAAGAAGACTCTACAATTCTACTAAATTCATGACACTCAATCTAGTACTACAATGATTACATAGAATGCAAGTTACTGTGCTAAGCATGTTAGTTATACAATTGAAAGCTCATGAACACTACTCCAAAACATCCTAGCCTCAAGAATTGAATCACCTAGTGGCAAAATCATGCATATTTCTCAATCAAGGACATTATACAAATCACCCCCATTCATCAAACATGTGCACCTCCCAACAATAGAGTTACCCATAATCACTCATAATTAAGCAATTCATAATATGATGGGCACAAGAATCAAATTACGGTCACGCTCTCAAAGAATTCACAAGTTACACATAATGCACCATAGGCTTAACCTTAGTGTAATGTTGTACTAATATCAGAATGCCAAGTATAGGATCAAATAGGTATTTTTCGGGTTGTAATGTAGGCCAAGGGACAGGTAGAAACTATTTTGGCCAAGAATAGTGACTAACCTTTCTAAGCTCTTTAATACACTACATTATACATTTAAAACCAATCTCCAATAACCAAATTACACTTTTTCATCTACCGATATCTTTTGTTTTTTTCCCATCTCTTGTACGCATTTTCATAAACACTTGGTGGATACATAGTTTACTACCACAAGAATCAATTTTTCTCTTTTTCTCAATCATGGCAATATTTTTAGCATAAATTATATCACATCAATCCACCACACATCAATTAACAACACCAATAAATATTACCTTGGGGCATCAATTTCACCTTTTTCTTCTTATTTCTCAAACTCCTTATTTAATTAATTTTTCATTAAAGCACTTAGGAGCATTTTGGATCACATTATGGTCTATAAAATAAGGGAATTAAGCTACTTATGAGGTTGCCAAAGAAAAAACTAAAGGCTCAATGAGGGTTAACTAGTATAATACATAAAGGTAGGACAAATACAAGGTATAAAACAAGGCTATCAAAGAAATGCCTATATCATCTCCTAAAGCCACATTCTTTATTTTGCTTCACACACACACCGGAAAAGTTATAGACATCACATGCAACAAGGAATATCCAAAAAATCTTACCCTCATATGGAACATTCTCAACTCATCTAAGATCATCATAGACTTCTCACCTAAATAATAGGACAAATTCAATTTTAAGCCAACAATCACAAGAGTCATAAATATAAGCCTAAGAGACTCAGAAATAGTAATTCATTCAATTAACATGCTTTTACAAACAAACTTGCTTGCATCATGTAATCAAAAATAGCACCTACAAGAATATCTTCCACAAAAAAAAATTGAGCCAAAATTTGGGAATTTCTTCACCGCACACTTAAAAATCTATTTTTCCCTTAAGTGATTTTTTAAAATAAGGGATAGAAATACTCCTTGAGGCCTTTAGGCCTAGCTAGTAGCATCTTTAAATATCAAGAAGGTCTGGGACCCCACACTCAGTCTTCGCCATGCTTCAAGCTCAGGTTTCCGGTACTCAGGCTTCCCATTAACCTGTGACTCAACCAAAAACAAAAACTACATGAAGTAAAAACTAGAAACTAAAAAAAAACATACCTTATCTTGGGTTTCCTCCCAATAAGTGCCTAATTTAGTGTCGCAGCATGACCCATCAACTTTTTTCTCCATCTTGAGGTATGAATTTCACCCCCAACATCGCATCCATCTTCTTGCCTTAATCATAGGGAGGTGGTAAAAATATTAAGGAATCAAGTAATGGAATGTTCATGATAAAACACTCGACCTGACAATGAGGTGTGTTTTTATGTTGCTTATCCGGTGTAAAATTAAGAATATAGGATTCTTGTTGCTCATCTTCATAGTCTTCCACTATTTTAAATGATTCCACAGAGAAGATATCATCTAAAAATAATGTGGAAAAGTTCTTTTAGTGAGGCCTAACAAATACCACTTCAAAATTTACACAATCCACAACATTCTCACTCTTATTCACCTTCTCAATTTTAGTCTCAAAAGAAAGATGACAACTGAATGGCTGCGATTCTTGTGTTTGCTCCATAAATTAGATAATATCCTCTTCATATTTTTTTTGTATCTGTAGACATGGTGGTGGTGGTATCTCTTTAACCTGTTCAACAACTTTAGTTTTCGAGTACTCGGACTTCCTCAAATTATCAGCAACTTTGTCTGCAATCGGTTGGGGAGTCAACTCTGCATCTACCTCCAGCTGATTATTCAATTGCTTTACAGCCTCCTGATAGTTCTTCAAGTTAGCCAACAACTGTATTTAAGACGCTAAAAGTTGTTTCATCATATATTCCAAATTGCTCGTTTGAGTTGTGGCCTGCATGTTTTGTTGTTGTTGTTGAAACTGCTGCTACTAGTTATTCCATGATTGAATTTGTGGTTGATTCTACACCATTTGATTTTAGTTGTTTATATAATTTTTCCTTTTATCATAGCCCACAAATAATTCTAAATTAGGATTAACAGCACATATAGCTGCAGTATGACCACTGTTTCCATAAACCAAACACCAAGTTGTAGTCTACTCTACCAATAGAACAGTATTTGCATCATATTACGAAGGTACCGTCCACACACTTTCATCAAAATTTGTACTAAAAGACACTTGATGTGATCCCCTACAAAAACAACAAGAATCATCATCACTCGAAAACCATCTATCCCAGGCTGACTTATCAAGAAGTGTGATAAAAGAGAAATAAAAGAAATTAAAAAGAAACTAAAAAATAAACTATTTACAACTAAATGTAACTAAACTAAAAATAGGATAGTTGACTAATTACAAGTCCCCAGCAATGGCGCCAAAATCTTAACAGCATCTAAGCGCACACGCAAGTATACGTGGTCTTATCAAATAGTGAAGTGCCTTTAAGAAAGCCAAGTATAGATCTCTCAGTAACTATCCAATTCTAGTTCATCAATTGAGAAAAAGTAAACAATCTAGTTTTAGAATTGTAAACTAAAAGGAAACTAAACCAATGCGGAAAAGTAATGACTTAGGACAATCAATGGATAGAATCCCAGGGTTAAGGCTTATGAACAGTCATACTACATTATTGAACTTCATTCTTTAAATTTCTTATCTTGGTTGTTGATTTATAGGGTTAATTGGATGATCATGGTTTTCCAACCTCTAATACTTTACCCAAGTTGAACCTTACAACTATATCATTGAGCGGGGATGTAATCGTTCACTTAAGTTCTTTAAAAATATCATCCTACTTGTGAATCAAGTAAGGCATCTAAGTACATCCCTTTCCTAGATACTAATTTGACTCCTTATTTCATAAAAGAATACAAACCATACTTTGTTTATTCCTATGTTCTATCACTCTATTCCCACTCCCGAGTTCACAAGGTTGACAATTAATGTATTTTAAGGGTATCTAAACCTTAAAATAGTTAAATAAGATTAAAAAACAACCAATGATAATAAGAAAAGTAACAAACTTAATTCAAAGCGAAAGTAGTCATGATCTTGGCCTTAACCCCGGAAAGGGAGTTTTATCCTTTAATGGAAATATTCATCATCCAATCCCTTGGATTGATGATACAAAACATGAAATAAACTAAATTTAAGATAATAAAACCCTAAATAATCTATAGATCAGCCTCCTCTTGTCCAAAGAAATCCAAAAGTATGTAAAAATGTGATACAACATGTATTTATAGCAATAAGGTAAGCCAAGTTCATGTTGGAATTGAATTAGAATGAAACGCTCAGGGGTGTTGTGGACCATACATCTCACTCTATATTCCTATGGAATTTATCATGAAACACACCCTCTATTCCTTAGTATTATAGCATCCAATGCACATTTATCGCATGCCTTCACTGAAATTTTCTTCTCGAATTTTGGTTAAGTGTTGGTCCTTTCTTCTTTCATCCCTTATCTTGTGGTGTCTTTCCAATTATTTTCCAGACTCTATATAATTCATATATAATCATATTAAGCTCACAAAGGATCCTACAAGAAAATACCACAATGATTATAGCTATAAACACACAATATCCATCATGGCGAATAAAAAACAAGAGCTTAGACTGGGTTGATTTCCATGATCTTTCACTTGAAGTTTCAACTCTTTCCTTGACTCACTTGAAATTTATACACTCCTAAGAAAATTTTCCATATATAATAATAAATTTAAAACCATATGGAAAACATTAAACACAATAAAATCCAACAAGATAGACTAGACAAGCAACTAGCTCAAACTAGAAAGACTAGTTTTCCCTATTGAACTCTAATTGACTCTTTGAAGTACCAACTTGCTTGCAATCACTTTGAACCTTATCAACACATGCTTTAATACTTTGATACACATTTATCTCATTATCAATCCATGTATCATAGAATCATCCTCAAAATAAGGCTAAAAAGACTAGAATAGTGACACTAGAATGCTTAAATTCACCCAACATTATTACCCCTCGGTGGAAGTCATTGTCACTTATGATTCAAAAAAGTTTTCCAGTATGGGCTATGTTTTGGTTAATAATGAGTGGTTTAAGAAGGATTATTCTCGAACAAAGTTTGAACTCCCAAAGGTAAGCAAGTCTGTTTCTAACCCCATATTACAATATTGAAAGAACTGGGTCGCTTCAAAGCTGTTGAGAAAGGTGTCATGTTGTTGCAGGAGTCGACTTCCAAACTTCTAGGCCTTGGGAAGAGCAACAGCCCAGACATAGGCATGGTCTGGTTGGCTTTTGATTGGTTTAACCAATAGGGTATAAAGTTGTTTTGCTCGAGTGTTCATCCGCATGGACTTCCTCAAGTCCCAAGTACACTTCTCCAATGATGATCCTGCTATTTTCGTTTAGGACACCTACTCCTCCTTATTCAAAAACACTAAAAAATCATATAACAAATTCTGCCATAGTATGCACATTACCCTAACATACTTTCTAGCTAAGCAGTGAATGATGACTTTTTATTCAAAAGGAGGTCATATCCCTTGTTTTTGTTAGGTTGTAAGATGATTTTTAACACACTATCTACCATGCTTTTTTACCCTAGTACTTGGTAATTAATTAGATCAATTCCCTACTATATGTCTACTGCTCTTTCGACACTCTGTGGTTCTTTTTTATTGTGCCAAAAGGGTAAGAATGACAAGAACATTAGAAGTGCTTACAAGTCAGGGGGCAAGTCGACTATCAACGGATAAGAGTCCACTGACACTCAAGAAATAGAGAAATAACAAAAGTGTTTACAAGTCAGGGGGAGCAAGCCGACTACTACGATAGACAGGGAAGTCAACTGATGGTTAATGCTTGTTTGTCATTATCAAAAAGGGGGAGATTTTTAGCCTCCTATATTTACGTTTAATATTTTAATAATGACAAACTAATGTGTAAACATCTACAGGATATTGAAGATCTCTAATGATAGAAGGAGAATATGCTGAAGATACACTAAAGATGCAGAAGATATTCCAGAATCTCTAAGGAATCAACTTAAGATATCCAAGAATATCTTGTAAAATGAAGCAAGAATCCAACAACATGATGGTAGGCACTAAACTTGGAACAATATCAATCATACGGAATCAATTTAAGACTTCCAGGAAAATCTCGCAAAGGAAAGAAAGCATCCAATAGCATCCTGACCAAAGGAAAACTTGGGAAAAGAGCATCAATAACCATAGGAGCAAAAGGATAGAAGATCACGAACGTATCTAATACAGACGTATATAAAGTACTGGGTACAGATATATCCTATATGGACATACTATATGGTAACATTCCTCAATCAAGAATCAATTCAAATCATTGATTGAGTAAAATCTCTTGGGTTTCCTAACGAAGAAAAACAATTGAAGAATATAAAGAGAGGAATAAAGATCAAAGAACTCAATCAACTTCAAGGGAGAATCTCAAAATGTCTCAATCTTAGTATTACAAAGCTTTGTACTTATTAGTTTAAAATAGTTATATAAAGAATAGGATCGAGTCAACTTTGTAACACAAAATGAAGTTGTGTCACAAGATCCAAAGAACAAAATAAGTATTCGGAACTTGTTTTGCATTATTGTACTCGAGCCCGATTTTTAAACATCTAAGGAAATGTTGAAACCCAAGGGGACTGGAAGTCGGCACCATATTGGTGTCCTGAACCAAGATAAATCTTTGCATATTTTGTTTAAAGTTAATTATTTATTTGTCTATTTATTTAAGTCTAATCTATTTTGTGAAGTCGACTATGAAGACTCAATAGTTGAGTTACAAAAATTTCAATTCAGCCCCTCCGTATCTTGAATTTCAATTTATATTTTGGTATTTTCATGTTTAGTTATATTCTTCAAACCTGGTGGGTTATAAAAACCTGATAACTAGGAATTTATGCATATATTAATTTATATGTTCTTGAGTACTTTAGATTATGCATATATTCTTATTTTAAAAATACTATTATATTGAGCATACCAGTTATCAATGTCTTTTAGTTGGGAGTAGTACTTAGCAATGAGAAAATGCAGGGATAAAGGCTCACCCATAAGTTAGGACTAAGACCTTTAGTATAGGTTCCTAAGTTGCAGAGCTATGATGCCATCGTAGGTTATAACGGGTCACCGGCCAGATTATCATGGACATCCTAGTCTTTTTGGACACTAGTTTAGTGGATCCATGCCAGCAAATGTTCATACCCTTGGCAAGGTACTAAACACCCATCCAACTAGGGTTATAGGTTGGAACCCGATTAGCTTAGATTGGCATATGTCAGTTAATATTAGCTCCTACTGTCCACAATTTATGTTTCAGTCTGTCATTTTGCATGACCTTGTATGTAATTATTCAACTTATCGTTCAGTACATGTTTATACTTGGTCTTGCATCAGTTCACCATGTTTCATGCATTATTCTCAGTTTATGTTAGTTATTTTCCATCTTACATACTCAGTACACTCTAAGTACTAATCATATACTTTTCTTATGATATATTGTCTTATAATATAGGTTCTGACACTCAGCATCCAGATCGAATTTAGTACACTTCCATACCATCAGTTATAGTATTTGGTGAGTCCTCATCATTCGAGGACCAGTTATTAGGATTATTTTTATTATTAAGTTAGTTTAAGACAGTTGGAGTTAGTTGGGCGCTTATCCCAACAACTCATATGAGTTAGAGGTTTCCATATAGATGTTTAGGTCTTCAGCATGTTGAATATCTTTAAACAGTCTTATTTTTATTATCTATCATTCTGATTTCATTATTATTTATTATTAGTTCATTTCAATTTAGCTTCTGCTCAGTGTATTACTTCTTCAATATTCTTAGTGCTATGCCAAGCCAAGGGTTAGCTTGGGGTCACTCATGACTCTGAGCATTGTGTTACGACTAGAGGCATTCTCGGGTTGTGAAAAACTTGGTCCATATGTGTAACAACTTTTGAACCCAACAAATAGGCTCAAAACTTTTCAAAAGCATAAACCGCTGCTAGCAACTCTTGTTCCATACCGGTATAGTTACATTAGGCATCATTCGGTGATTTGCTAGCTTAACAAATTGGGTGAAACAACTTCTGTTTTCTTTGGCCCAAAACAACATCTAAACCAACACCACTAGCGTCACACATTATTTCAAATGGAATGGACCAATCTAAAGCTACTACGATAGAAGCCAACATAAGAAACTCGTTGAGATAATTAAAAGCTCTTAGACAATAACCATAACTTTATCTTCTTCTCAATTATTTTGCACAAAGGATAAGCAATCTTTGAGAAATTCTTGATGAAATACTTATAGAACCCGATGTGGCCAAGAAAACTTCTAACACCCCTCACATATATAGGTGGAGGAAACCTAGCAATTACTTCAACTTTTGCTTGATCAACTTGGATGCCTTTTATCAAAGTCTTGTGACCTAGCACAATACCTTTCTTGACCATAAAGTTGCATTTTCCCAATTTACAATAAGATTGGCCTCCACGCACCATTTAAGGACTTTACTTAAATAAGAAAGGCATGACCCAAATGAATCCCCAACCACGGAGAAGTCATCCATGAAAAATTCCATGGTATCCTCTACCATATCAGAGAATATGGACAACATACATCATTGAAAAGTAGTTGGTGCGTTGCATATCCCTAATGGCATACATTTGAAGGCAAAGGTCCTATAGGGAAAAGTAAAAGTAGTCTTTTCTTGATCTTCCGGTGTAATACAAATTTGATTGTAGCCCAAATATCCATCAAGGAAGCAATACCATCCATGTCTAGTAAGTTGATCGAACATTTAATCCATAAAAGGCATAGGAAAATGATCCTTCTTGGTCTAAGAATTCAATTTACAATAATCCATACATACCCTTCAATCAGTGACTAGACCGATGGCACAAGATCATTATTCTTATTTAGGACTATCATCATGCCACCCTTCTTGGGAATCCATTGCATCAAACTCACCCACATACTATTAGAATTTGGGTAGACAACACGTGCATAAATTCATATGGTAATCTTTTTATTGACTACATCTTGCATCGGTGGATTGAGTCTTCTTTGCTGCTCTACACTAGGAACATGATCGACCTCTAATTTGATTTTATGAGAGCAAATTTTAGAGGCAGTGCCTATGATGTCCGCTATGTTCCACCCGATAGCATGGATGAACTTTTCATAATAGATTTCAAGGCACCCACTTGACAAAGCAATAGAACACCTGCAATAATGATTAGCAAAGTATTGTTCTCTCCTAAGAAGACACATGAGATTTATGAAGGCAACAACTTAAGATAAATTTTAATGCTCAATAATAGAGGGTTTTGTGGGTGCACTCTCATAATTTTTCAAATCAAGATCTAATTTGACTGGGTTCTTGGTATACGAGCGAAAACTTATTAACAAATTCTTTAATCACCTCACTTCCCAAGTTCCACAATACACCGACCAAGGGTTCATCCATAAGATCTTCCTCAAAGGTGTTATTCACCTCATCATCAATAACATTAGTCACCTAAACAACTTCCAAATCCATAGGTTGCTTTATAGATTTATACACATTGAAGGAGACCTCCTTATTATTCACCTGGAACTTCAATTCACCATAGTCAACATGAACTAATGCCCTTCTGGTGGCCAATAATGGACCACCAATAATTATTAGGACCTCATCATCAATTTCATAGTTAAGAATAACAAATTTAATTAAAAAGATGAATCAGTCAACTTTCACAAGAACATCATACAATACAACCACGATCTTTTTTATTCAACGATCGACCATTAAAAACCTTATTGAGGTTGGTATGAGGACACTCAAACCTAACTTTTGAAACACAACAAACCGCATAAAATTAATGCTTTCCCCAAGATCACACAATGCTTTTCCAAACTTGTGCACTCCAATAGTGCAAGGAATAGTGAATGTTCTTGGGTATTCCTTCTTCGCCACCATTGTGCTAGACATTATGGCACTACAATTGTGGGTTACCTATATATTTTCAACATTCATAACTCATTTATGTATAAACATGTCTTCGGGAATTTTAGCCTACCCAGGCATCTCTTGTAAAGCTTCTAACAAAAGAATATTCAGCGGTAAATTGTTCAATTTTGCAAGAAATTTCATGAATATGGCATCATATTTCTTCTTATTGGGCATTTTTGGGAATGGCGGAGGAATTTGGATTTTTGACAAGGGAAAAATTGGAGTTTCATTTGATTTTGAAGCCTTAATTTAATCCCTCTCTTCAAATACCTTTGGATTTTCAACAATTGACTCACTGGTCTTTGGAACCTCATCATTTGACTTCTCTAGCCGCTTCCACTTTTCATTTTCTTGTTCATCACTTCCTATTTTATTGGTATCTTCATAAAAATCAATAATATCTCTGCCAACAGCCGAACCGCTCCTAGTGACATATCCATGAAGTGACCATCATTCTTAGGATTAGTAACTATGTCACTAGGCAATCTACTTTTTGGCCTTGCATTAAGTTGATCTGAGATTTGGAACAATTGAGTTTCAAGTTGTTTAATAGAGGCTAAATAAGATGTCACTATTTGATTGAGTTGAGAAAAACCACTTTTCACCTCTCTTAACATTATATCGCTTCCCTCAACCTAATAAGATATGAGCAAGGGCATCTGTATTTTTGAAATTCTTTGGATCAATGGAACTTATTATTTGGACTCAGCCCTATCGTGAGGAAAGATTTGTATCGGTCATAATCTCTATCACTATCTATCCAATCACGATTTCTATCACAATCTTTATCACGCTAATATCTATCACGATCCCTTTCCTTCCAACCTTGATTCCTACATTTTCTTTGATAGGTAGGGTGGGAACCCCCGGTTTGATTCGATAATAACGAAATTTCCTCCTTAAGAGACTCTACTTATTCATCATCATAATCCTTAACACTCTTAGAAGAAATGGCGTTAAACACCTTTGGATGAGATCCTGGTACATGCTTGGTGAGAAGATCAAGTTGTGTCATAACTTTAGCCATGTTCATATATCTTTCCTCATCATTTTTCCTTTGTTATTGGCTTACAAAAGATATAGAGGGATCCCCCACAGCTACCTCAGTATCTCTTGTATTCCAACCTCTACTTTTCTTGGTCACTTGATATAATAAAATTGACGAAACACCACAAGATTTTTTTTTATAATAGAGCCTTTGGCCGCATTATCGGCTATCGTCTTGTTTAATTGATCCAATGCCTAGTAGAAGATTTAAAGAATCATTTTATACGGGGCGTCAAGATTTAGGCATTGCATTATCTTATTGTTCAATCATTGTCAAGCCTAATGTAATGGTTCACTATTAAGTTGGTAAAAATTTATGATTTCTGTCATGAACCTATTTTTGAGTCATGATGGCACCTACAATAACCCACCAGTAGGTAAGCCAACACTGTAACCTAGAGCTAATCCAATGGGTTTCCTTGGTAGGAACATCCAACATGCACCATATAGGGGAACACAATATAATAAAGACATTCCACAAAGAAACAACTAACATTCAAATACCAATCTCGTGACTTGATAGTATTAGTACAAGATCATCTCTACATTCGACAATAGAAATTACAACTCAATGTCTAATAGTCTTAAATAGTCTCACACATTCGTCTCGGATACAAAAGACAGAATAAGGATAAAACAAAAAAGGGCAACCCTAACTCCAATAGCTTACCCTGTCTCCTGATGATCAACTCCAAATGATCTCGACTTAATGGCAGAAACTAGAACTCGAGTCTACACCAAAAAGATACAAAAGTATAGTATGAGTACCAAATCACGGGTAATCAGTAAGCATCATCGGCCGACTGAGCTAAATTAAAATATAAGAATGATATAGAGTAAGACATTAACTTAAAGTCAAGGTACAAGCTGAACCTGAATCTTGTTCGATATCACTGTATACGATAACTAATCAACTAGAACATTAGTACGACATTCCATATCCACATATACCATAAGTTTCATACAACTTAAGTAATCATTTTGGTAGAGTAAAGCCACATATATACAATAACAATCATGTAATTATGATAATCAACAAAACTACCATCATTAGAGTATAAAGCAAAAGAACTTACCACGACGTCCCATACAGCCGGAAAATACACTCAAGGAAAACAAAAAAAGAACTCATCATGATGTCCCATACCACTGGAGAGTACACCAAAATATCAATTCATCAACATATCAAGGCACAACTACACAAGTAACTCAATGAATTCGCGGGTTGTACATTCCCGCCATGGCCTCTTACCAAGTTCCACAATCATCATCAATACCGCAATTTGACACAAGAAGCTGATATTGCCATCATATGGTTATAGTTATTTAATCTCTACCTCATTAATAAACTTCATGTCTAGCCTATACTAGCTAGCCTCCATTTCCATGAGCCACTAGTTTGCAAGTGTAATAGTATACTAGCCATCAAACAATGAAAAGCTATAAGTTACCAACAACATTATTCATTCACCCATCACAAAGCCATCTTCTAGTTAGCCTCCTAACTATCTAAGTCATCAATTGAGCCACCATGGCATCACATATTCGATGTGAACTTAACCACTCATTATACAATACTAAGTCTATTATCATTAAGAATATCACAGCCTTAAGGACTAGTTTCCATATTCTAGCTAAATAAGGTCCACCAACTAGTTCACTAGTCTTCTAGCCTACAAGTCATAGTCATTTATTAGAGACAACTAGTTATCACATAAGGCACATTACAAGACGAAATTCCATAACATAACCATTTATCCAAGTCAAGTAGATTTACTAGGTGAGACCTTGGTTCTACACAAGATTACACATATCAATTAGCCTTAACCCAAAACTCAGCATAATCTACTTCTAGTTACTAATTATCATTAATAAGGGTCACACTTTTTATCTAGTGATTAAAGACAAAGAAAGGATAACAATTTACCAAAGAAGACATCATGTCCCAAGTACACAATGGGTTTATCCACACACGGGATAACCTCACATACATCTAAGTATTCATATATATACTTACGACACATAACATTATCATATCATCATTACCTCTCCAGATTCATCGGGCATCATCATAACATCATTATATTCTCCGAATTCACTGGGAATCATCATAACATCATTATATCCTTCGAATTCACCGTGCATCATCATAACATCATTATATCTTCCAGATTCATCTGACATCATCATAATATCATTATATCCTTCGACTTCAGCGAGAATCATAATAACATTATTATATCCTCTGAATTCACCGAGCCTCATAATAACATCATTATATCCTCCAGATTCCCCGGGCATCATCGTAACATCATTATATCCTCCGAATCCACCAGGTATCATCATAAATCATTATATCCTCCAGATTCATTGGGCATCATCATAACATCATTATACACATACATATATAAACAATTCAATAAGCATTATACAACCTACAATGATAGTGTATAAGTGATGTAAGGTAACATATAACATCATACTTTACTATTAATCATCGCTATATAATATAAGTAGATGCATGAGTATGAGTATCTAAATGATATACGTAATCACCAATTTTCCAAGTAAACATGTTTATTAGCTAGTCAATTATAAGTCAAGTGCATGCTCTTTAGATGCCTCTTTTACTCCCATTTTTCACAATAATAACCCCAAAGGAAAATCCTTTACATAAACATTAGCTTAATCATTAGGCTTGGGTCATAGAAAGACTGATAACATAATTAGAGGTTCACTTGGTGAACTCATCAATAATCCAAGCGATAGCATAACCATAGGTTCAATTTAAAAGACCTTCCAAGGATATCCATATCATGACAACGAGATAATCAATCAAGTATACACATTATCCAATGATTGACCACATGCATATCCTACAATCGGGTTTAACCATTATAACCTCAATAATGTAACTTACACATCCTCAAGTATCTAGGTGACTAAGGAATTACATAGCTTAAGTTTAAGGTGGATCAAGTCCCACTCCTAAATCCCAATAATGCCAAAGTTCACTTCTTCATGACTAACTTCTACCCAGAATTAGGCTAGGTTATCTAAATCACACCATAAGGGCTTATCTAACCTTATTAGGCCTATAAGGGAAAATCATCTTCAAGTATCCTTTCTAAGTCACTCCAAACACTAAGGACAATTTGTAGCTAGTCATATCTAGGTCAACATACTCTTAAGGTTAGTCAGCAACATCATTCTACTATACTAGAGCAACTAAAGTATACTCATACTATTTATGAGACTACAAGTAGAACTATCCAAGGTTCTAGGCTATAGTCAACCATCATATTTTACAAGTTTAATAGCCTACGAGGATCAACTAATCCCAAGTGTCATCATTCACCCATTTATCAACTAAGACCCCGCCCAATCTCATAAGATATCATAATTATACTACAATTAATTTCAATCTAACTACAAGTAATCCTAACCTACCTTGAGTCCAAATTGCTCACGAACCAACAAGCTTTGCCTTCCCTTTTCTTGAAGCTTCTTCAACGAGACAAGCTATCATAACACAATCTAAGCAATAATACAAGAATGACAATACCCATTATGGCACCATTATGACATGGGTATAAAATGACACCAACCCCCAAGTGGGTCCCACCTTCGAAAAATGAGTTTTTGAGACCAACCCATTGCTCAACTTTCAGTAAGGAGCTATAACCCTCAAGAAATATAAGTAAATTAATCACAATTATGGCTACAATTGAGCCTCAACCCATTTGGGGTTTTGGGTCTAACAATCAAGAAATTAATACTAAACTTGAAAGAATCTTACCTTAGATTTATAACAAAACTGTATTGCACAAGTTATTCGAGCTTCTAATCAATCTACAAGACTCACTTTGAATATTTTGCAATCTATTAGGGTTAGATCTGAAGATGAAGGAACAAAATAGGCAACATTTTAGGCAAGACAACCTTTAAAAAAGAATTTCCCAGGCCTGGGTTAGCGTGGTCGCGGACTTTGCTTTACCGCGGTCGTGGCTCAGCGAGCCAGGCAATGGCTGAAGCTTGGAATTTGGTTTTGAGCTTTTCCCAATGCCTTGAGATGCATCCGGAGTACATTTCTAGCAAATGAGATATGTAACCATATAGATTTTGACATTTCGAATGCATTGGCAAAGTTGAATTTTGCATTTAGGGTCATTTTACTGAAGTTTTCAGTCGGTGGTCAATTAGAACCAATGAGGATTTCAAATTGGAAAAGTGGTTCTAAAAAACAAAAAAACCGCCAAGTAACCGAACTATCAATTCCAGCAAGTCACTAATGACTTGGGGCAACTATGGAGAAGCTATATCGGTAAAAATAAGAATTAACGTGGACAATAACCTGGAGGATCATTAGAATATCCATTACTAAGGAACTTTTATCCCCAAAAGTTAAAGATGAAGAAAATACCTAAAGTCTCAAACAATTAAGGAAACTAGGCCCGCATCTCACCCTCGACTTCCCAACTAGCCTACTCTACTGGGTGATGCCTCCACTGAACCTTAACAACTAAAATCTCTCTAGAACGTAGTCACCTCACATCACTAGCCAAAATAATATTTGGCTCCTCTACAAAGGTCAACTGCTCATCTAAATTGACTGAGTCCCATCTAAGCATATGAGACGTATCCAGAATATACTTCCGCAACATAGAGACATGAAAAACAGGATAAATAATAGCAAAGTATAGGGGTAAAGCTAACTCATAGGCCACCTCGCCTACTACACGGAGGATCTTAAAAGGACCAATATAGCGAGGGCTAAGCTTACCCTTCCTCCCAAATCTCATCATACCTCTCATAGGAGAAATGCAAAGGAACACCCAATCACCAACTCTGAATTTCAATGTAGGGAGCCTACGGTCGGCATAGGCCTTCTGCCTACTCTGTGCTGCTTTTATCTTATCTTGAATCACCCTGACTCTATCCAATGAGTTCTGAAGAAAATCTGTACCACAGGGTCTAACCTCAGAAGTATCAAACAATCCTATAGGATAATGACATCTCCTACTGTCCAAAGCCTCATAAGGCGCCATCTCAATACCCGAATGGTAATTATAGTTTTAGGCGAACTCTATCAATGCTAAGTTTTAATCCTACTATCCTATAAAGTCAATAACACTAGCTCGAAGCATATCCTTAAGCACCTAATAATCCTCTTGGACTGACCATCTTTCTGTAAATAAAAGCTATACTCAAATCCAGTTGAGTACCCAACTTCTCATGAAATGCTCTCTAAAACTACAAAGTAAATACAGAACCATAGTCTGATTGATAGACATAGAGGTAAATACAGAACCACAGTCTGATTGATAGACATAGAGACCCCATGTAAATGAACTGGGCTAATCTCTCAGCATTGAAGGTCATTTAAATAGGAATGAAATGTGCCAACTTGATCAAATAATCCACAACAACCCAAATACCATCGTGACCATAGGATGTATGAGGAAAACTACAAAAAAAGTCTATGGTGACCCTTGCCCATTTCTAATTGGCCTTAACCTGTTGACAACATAGGCAACGAGCTACAAAGTCTGCCATATCTCTCTTCATACTATCCCACTAATAAAGTTGCCTCAAATATATATACATCTTGGCTGTACTTGGATAAATAGAATATTTAGAGTTGTGAGCCTCATGCAGAATCGACTAGATCAAGTCATCAAATCGGGGAACACAAATATGACCCTAAAACCTCAAGATACATTCAAAATCTATAGTGTGTCTCCCAGACTCACCACTTATCACCCAATTACAGAGAAGGCACAACTTACTATCCACAAACTTACAATCACGAATCTATTCAAATAGGAAAGACCTCGCCTTCACACAAGCCAAAATCCTCGAAGGGTTTAAAATATCAAGAAGAACCATCAAATTGGCAAAGGACCGGATTTCCCGTGCCAAAGGCCTCTGAGAAACTGATATACATGCCAAACTACCCATACTCACTCCCTTTCGACTCAAAGCATTAGCCACCATATTCGCCTTACCCGAATGATACAAGATGGAAATATCATAGTCCTTTAGCAACTCTACCCATTGGTACTAGTGAACATTAAGCTCTCACTAGGTCATAAGATGCTAAAGACTATAATGATTGGTGAAAATCTCATAATACACACCATATAAGTAATACCTCTAAATCTTGAGCGCAAAAACTGTCATCGCCAACTCCAAATCATGAGTGGGATAGTTGCACTCATGCACCTGAAGTTGTCTAGAAGCATAGGTAATGACACGACCATGCTGCATCAAAATACATCTAAGATGAACACCAGATACATCACAAAACACTATGAATCCCTCCCCATTAACTAAAAAGGCTAACACTGGGGCTGGAGTGAGACAGTCCTTGATCTTTCCAAAGCTCAAATCACACTCCTCGGACCATTAAAAAGGAACTTCCTTTTGAGTCACGCTAGTCATATGGTCTTATATGGTAGAAAATCTCTCCACAAAGAGCCAATAATAACCAGCCAAACCAATAAAACTACGAACCTTAGTCGGAGACATAGGCCCAGCCCAATCATAAATTGATGAAATCTTAACTAGGTCTACCATAATACTCGTCTTGGATACCACGTGTCTAAGAAACGACACTGAATCAAGACAAAACTTGCACTTGGAGAACTTGGAAAAAAGCACATGCTTTTGCAAGACCTGGAGCACAATCCTCAAGGGTTGCGCATGCTCCTCACTATCCTCGAGTACACAAGAATATCATCAATGAAGAAAATAACAAAGAAGTCTTGATATAGTCTGAACACATGGTTCATCAAATCCATAAATGCAGCAGGGGCATTAGTCAGTCCAAAAGACATCACCAAGAACTCACAATGACCATAACGAGTCCTAAAGGCCATATTTGGGATATCCTCAGCCCAAATCCTCAACTAATGATAACTGGACCTCAAATTTATCTTAGAAAACATAGTTGCACCATGAATCTGGTTAAACAATTCATCAATACGTGGCATAGAATAGCGGTTCTTTACCGCCACCTTGTTAAGTTTCCTATATTCAATTCACATTCGCATGGACCCATTTTTTTCTTTACAAACAAAGCAGGGGATCCCCACGGGGACACACTTGGTCTAATAAAATCCTTACCAAGCAGATCCTAAAGTTGGAGTTTAGCTCCTTAAGCTCAGTAGGAGCCATGCGGTAAGGTGCCATAGAAATAAGTCGGGTGAATAACTAAAGGTCAATAGCAAATTCAATCTCATGGTCAGGGGGAATACCAGGAAGATCGGCAAGAAACACATCAGGAAACTCACACACAATAGGAACAGAGTCAGGTGTCAGACGCTCTATATGGTTATCATATACATAGGCGAGATAAGACTTGCAACCCCTCAATATAAGCCATCTAGCACAAACATAAAAAGTAATCCCCGTCAGCTCATGGCTAATTTCTCCCTGCAACACTACAGGAGGTACACTTGGAAAAACAATCCATAACCTTATGATAGTGGGATAACCAGTCTATATCATAAGATCAACACAAGTATTGACATCATTAACTACCATAACACATGATCTGAATACGTAATCCACTACTAAAGAATCACCTACGGGAGTAGATACACACAAAGACACAGATAATAAATCACTAGTCAAGTCCAATTGTGGTGTATAATAAGCATCCATATAAGAATAAGTAGATCTAGGATCAAATAAAGCAACATCTGACTTGTCGCATACCAAAATCACACCTATAACTACAATATTCGAACTCTCGGCCTCAGTTCTAGCAGGTACTGAATACAACTTACCACGCATACCACCTGGTTGGACACCTAACTGACCTTCTATCCTGCCTGTCTGAGTACCACCTCGAGGACCCTGGTAACCACCCCTACAACCTCATGAACCACCCCTACCTAAAGAATGAACTGCCCTAATAAGAGTCGTTTCTTGGGTTAAAACAACCATTGCCCCATGACTAGGGCACTCTGTAGAGAAATAACCAAGAAGTCCACAAGTAAAAAAATAATCACAAGCGAAACTAGAACTTGCAAATCCCACTAATAAGGCATAGCTGCCATGCCTAACATGGGCTACAAATGAAACTCTCGTGGATTGGTCACCGCCCTTAAACTGGTCAACTAGTCTAACTTTGAGGCTGAAAAGATGGACGTGGTAAAAATCCAGCATAAGAAATACCACCCCTAATTTGGGAACTACTATGGCTCCCACCAAATCTTCCCTGAAACTTGGGCCTCTTATCACAGCTCTCACACTGCATGTCCTCCATCACTCTAGCATGATCAAAAACCTCAAAAAACTTCCTACCCACATCAACCAAACCTCGAGTAGCTATCATAATAGGAAGTTCAATCCTCACACAAAGCAGCAAACTCTCTCTTACTCGATATCCAAGATAAAGGCGCATGCCTAGCCAAATTATGGAATTGAGCCTCATACTCAGTGACTTTTATAGAACCCTGCTCCAATCTAGAGAACTAATCTCTCAAGCAATCTTTAAGGCTGGATAGCATACACTTCTCTAAGAACATCTCAGAGAACTGAGCCTAAGAGAGAAGAGAAGATTCAACTAGCCTTGAACTCACAAAACCTTTTCACTAGTACTGAGTAGATAAGTCCAATTGAAATATGATGTAATCTACACCACAGGTCTCAACAAGGCCTAACCCATGAATCAATCCTCACAAGAAGTCAAAAAATCAAATTCATTCTCTCTATGAGCACAAAAAAACCTAGGTAGAGCCAACCTTAAGAATCTACCCAGCATCTTCTGCTACTCAGTAGACAAAGTAGGCTAGGTCACAACTGGCTGAGAGATTGCAGGCTGAACAACTACTGGAATAGGAGGAACCTCAATTCCAGAAGCTGCAGTTGCAGGCTGCACTCCTGTCCCATTAGTCTGCGAACCATCAACAAAAACCAACAACTAAACTAAAGCATCTCTAAGCAAAGAAGAGGGGATAAATCCTGGTGGATCCTAGGCTGGTCCCTGGCCCATCGATGGCTGAGGTGGAGGAGTCGTTGGCTCAGATGCAGGAATATGGTTCGAGAAAGGTCCACCCTGATCCTTAACTGGGGACACATCATAAATCTGGATCTCAGGACCCTCCTCACATATAACTGTAGCACGAGTCCTGGGAATCTATGAAAGAATAAAGTCAAGAGAATATTCAACAAACCAACTCAGACTCTTAGCATGATATGGGTGAAAGAAGTAAGGGACTCCTAAGAATGTCTTATAGCCTCTCAAAGATAAGAAACGGACATCAACATTCTGATCCGTAGAACTCTATTAGAGACTTGCTCTTGTACCAATAATATCGGTGAAACCTAGGCTCTAATACCAATTTGTCATGACCCAATTACCGAGTCATGATGGCACCTACCATAACCCACCAGTAGGTAAGCCAACATCGTAACTCAGAGCTAATACAGTGGGTTACCTTGGTAGGAATAGCCAACATGGACCCTATATGGGAATATGATAGAACAAAGACATTCAACAAAGAAACAACTAATATTCGAATACCAATCCCATGACCTAATAGTATTAGTACAAGAGCATCTCTACATTTGACAACAGAAATTACAACTCAACGTCTAATATTCTTAAATAGTCTCATATATTCATCTCGAATACAAAAGACAAAATAATGATAGAAGGCAAAAAGGGAAAATTGAACTCCAAGAGCTCACCTTGTCTCCTGATGATCAACACCGCACGATCTCAACTCAACGACGGCAACTAGAACTCGTTTCTACACCAAAAAGGTACAAAAGTGTAATATGAGTACCAAAATATGGGTACTCAGTAGGCATCATCTGCCGACTTGGCTAAATTATAATATAAGGATGATATAGAGTAAGACATTAACTTAAAGTCAAGGTATAAAATCAAACCTGAATCTTCTTTGATATAACTGTATAAGATAATTAATCAACTAGAAAAATAGTATGACATTCCATATCCATATATACCATAACTTTCATACAACATGAGTAATCATTTTGGAAGCGTAAGTCCACATATATATAATAAAGATCATGTAATTACCATAATCAATACAACTACCATTATTAGAGTATAAAGTAAAAGAACTTACCACAACATCCAAAACCACTGGGAAGTACACAAGGAAAACAAAGAAAGAACACATAATGACGTCCCATACCACCAGAGAGTACACCAAAGATGAATTTATCAACATATGAAGAAACAACTACACAAGTAACTCACCAAAGTCGCGGGATATACATTCCCACCATGGCCTCTTACCGAGGTCCACAATTATCATCAAAATCGAAATTTGACTCAACAAAGCCAATATCACCATAACAAGGTTATAGTTATTTAATCTCTAACTCATTAATAAACTTTATGTCTAGCCTATACTAGCTAGCCTCCATTTCCATGAGCCACTAGTTTACAAATTTAATAGTTTAATAGCTATCAAATAAGGAAAAGCTACAAGTTACCAACACTATTATTTATTCACCCATCATAATGTCATCTTCTAGTTAGCCTCCTAACTATATAAGTCATCAATTAAGCCACCAAGTCATCATATATTAGATGTCAACTTGACCACTCATCATACAGTACTAAGTCTATTTCATTGAGCAAATCACAACCTTAAGGACTAGTTTCCATATTCTATCTAAGTAAGGTCCACCAACTTCACTAGGCTTCTAGCCTACAAGTCATAGTCATTAATTAAAGACAACTAGTTATCACATAAGCCACTTTACTAGGCAAAATTCCATAACATAACCATTTATCCAAGTCAAGTAGATTTACTAGGTGTGCCCTTAGTTCTACACAAGATTACACATATCAATTCACCATAGCCCAATACTCAGCATAATCTACTTCTAGTTACTAATCAGAGTTAACAATGGTTACACTTTTATCCAGTGATTAAAGACAAAGAATGGATAATAATTTACCAATGAAGACATCATGTCCCAATTACACAATAGGTTTATCCACACACGGCATAACCTCACATACATCCATGTATTCAAATATATACTTACCATACATAACATTATCATATCATCATTACCTCATTTGGATTCACCAGGCATCATCATAACCTAATTATATCCTCCGTATTCACTAGGCATAATCATAACATCATTATATCCTCCTGTTTCCCTAGGCATCATCATAATATTATTTTATTCTCTGGATTCACCGAGCATCATCATAACATCATTATATCCTCCAAATTCATCGGGCATTTTCATAGCATCATTATATATTCACTGAGCATTATAATAACATCAGTATAAACACATATATGTAGATAATTTAATAAGAACATACAACCCATAATGATAGAGTATAAGTGATGCAAGGTTACACATAACATCATATTTTACTATTAATCACCATTGCATAATATAGTATATGCATGAGCATGAGTATCTAAATGATATGCGCAATCATCGCTTTTCCAAGATAATATGTTTATTAGCAAGTAAACTATAAGTCAAGTGCATACTCTCTAGATACCTCTTTTACCCCACTTTTCACAACACTAACCCCAAAGTAAAATCCTTCACATAAACATTAGCTTAATTATTAGGCTTGGGTCACTACAAGAGTGATAACATAATTAGAGGTTCACTTGGTAAACTCATCAATAAGCCAAGTGATAGCATAACCATAGGTTTAATTTACAAGACCTTCAAAGGGTATCCATATCATGACAACAAGATAATCAATAAAGTATACACATTATCAAACAATTGACCATCAGGTTTAACCATTATAACCTCAATAACGTAACCTAGACGTTCCTAAAATATCTAGGTCACTAAGGAATTGCATAGCTCAAGCGTAAGGTGTGTCAAGTCCCACTCCTAAATCCTAATAATGCGAAATTTTACTTTTACAAGACTAACTTCTACTCGTAATTAGGCTCGGTTATCTAAATTACACCATAAGGGCTTATCAATCATTACTAAGCCTATAGGGATAAATCTTCTTTATGTATCCTTTCGAAGTTACCCCAAACACTAAGGCCAATTCATAACTAGTCATATCTAGGTCAACATATTCTGAAGGTTAGTCAACTACATCATTCTCCTCTACTAGAATAGCTAAAGTATTCTCATTCTCTTTATGAGACTATAAGTAGAACTATTCAAGGTTCTAGGCTATAGTTAAGCATTATATTTTACAAGTTTAATAGCCTATGAGGATCAGCAAATCCCCAAGCATCATTATTCACCCATTAATCACCCTAAAACCTAACCTAATCATACAAGTAGTCATAATTATACAACAATTAAGCTCAATCTAACTATAAGTAAACCTAACCTACCTTGAGTCCAAATTGCTCTCGAACCAACGAGTTTTGCTTACATATTTCTTGAAGCTTCTTCCATGAGCCAGCTATCAACAACATAATCTAAGAATCATTACAAGATGGACAACACCCATTATGGCACCATTATCCCATGGTTCAAAAATTACATCAAACCCTTAAGTGGGACCCACCTTTAGAAAATGAGTTTCTAAGACCAACCAATTGCTCAACTATCATAGGGAGCCATAACCCTCAAGAAATTTGAGTAAATCAATCATATTTGTGTCTTCACTTGAGCCTCAAAGTGATATAGGTTTTGGATTTAGAAATAAAAAAATTAACAACAAAATAGAAGGAATCTTACCTTAAATTTGTAGAAAAAATGGATTACACAAGTTATTCAAGCTCCTGATCAACCCACAAGACTCGCTTTGAAAATTTTACACTCTATTAGGATTTTAGATCTCAAGAGGGAGTCACAAATGGACAAACTTTCGAGTAAGACAGCCTTTAAATAGGCATTGTCCAGGTCTCGGGTAGGATGGTCATAGACCCTACTTAGCCGTAGTCGCAGGCACCACATTCACACTTCACCCACTAGGATCTTGGTATTTCTCTCTATGTCAGGCAATGGCTAAATTTTGGAACTTGGTTTTGAGCTTCGTCCAATGCCTCGAGATACATCCAAAGTCCATTTCAAGCAAATGAGATATGTAACCACATTGATTTTGATGTTCTAGATGCATTGGAAAAGTCAAATTTTGTATTATGGTCACTTTACTAAAGTTTTTGCTCGGTAGTCAATAGAACCAACAAAGACTTCAAATTTGGAAAATGGTTCTAAAAACCAAACGAACCGTTAGGTAACCAAACTATTGGCTCCAGTAAGTCGTTAATGAGTTAGGGCAGCTATGGAGAAGCTCTATTTGCAAAAATAAGTAAAAATGCAGACAATGACCAGAAGGGTCATTACAACATCCACTACTAAGTAACTTTCATCCCCAAAAGTTAAAGATGAAGAAAATACCTAAAGTCTCGAACAAATGAGGATACTGGGCCCGTATCTCACTCTCAATCTCCAAGGTAGCCTCCTCCACTGGGTGATACCCCTACTGAATCTTGACTACCTAAATCTCTCCAGAATGTAGTCACCTCACATCGCTAGCCAAAATTAGCACGGGCTACTCCACAAAGGTTAACAGCTCTTCTAACTAGACCGAGTCCCATCTAAGCACATGAGAAAGATTAGGAATATACTTCCACAACATAAACACATGAAAAACTAGATAACAGCGGTAAAGTCTAGAGGTAAAGCTAACTTATAGGTTGCCTCACACACTACACGAAGGAACTCAAAAGGACCAATATAGCAAGGGCTTAGCTTACCCTTCCTCCTAAATCTTATCATACCTAGCATAGGGGAAACATGAAGGAACGCACACTCACTAACTCTGAATCTCAAGGCATAGAGTCTATGATTGGCGTAGGCCTTCTGCCTACTCTATACTCCTCTCAGCCTATCCTGAATCACACTGATTCTATCCAATAAGTCCTGAAGCAAATCTATACCATAGTGTCTAACCTCGAAAGTCTCAAACCATCTTATAGAAGAATGATATCTCCTATCATACAAAGCCTCATAAGGAACCATCTCAATAATCAAATGGTAATTATCATTGTAGTCAAACTTTGCCAATACTAAGTGTTGATCCCATTATCCTCCAAAGTCTATAACACAGGCTCAGAGTATATCCTCAAGCACCTAAATAGTTTGCTTAGGCTGACCATCTATATGCGGATGAAAGGTTATACTCAAATCCAGTCGAGTACCTAACTACTCCTGAAATTCTCTCTAAAACCATAAAGTAAATGCAGAACCAAGGTCTGATATAATATACAAATAGACCCATGCAAATAAAGTATCTCTCAAACATTAATCTGGGTTAACCTTTTAGTATTGAAGGTCATCTGAATAGGAAGGAAATATACCTACTTGGTCAAATGATCCACAATAACCCAAATACCATTATGACCATGAGAAGTACAAGGCAAATCACTAATGAAGTCCAAGGTAATCCTTTCCTATTTCCACTCGGGAATGGGTAACCTCTGAGTTAAACAACCTGGACACTGATGCTTGGCCTTAACCTGCTGATAACATAGGAAATAGTCTATAAAGTTTGCCACATCTCTCTTTATATTATCCCACCAATAAATTTGCCTCAAATCTCTATACATCTTGGTCGTACTGTGATGAATAAAATATCTAGAGCTTTGAGTCTTAGGCAGAATCGACTAAATCAAGTCATCAAATCAGGGAACACAAATATAACCCTAAAATCTTAGGATACCATCAGAATCTTTGGTGTGTCTCCCATACTCACCACTCATCACCCGATTATGAAAAAGGTACAACTTACTATCCTCAAATTAACGATCACGAATCTTCTCAAACAAGGAAGACCTCATCTCCATACAAGATAAAATCCTTGCGGGATCCGAAATATCAAAGCAAACTATCAAATTGGCTAAGGATTAGATGTCCCATGCAAAGGGCCTCTGAGAAACTAATATACATACCAAACTACCCATGCTCACTTCTTTGTGACTCAAGGCATCAGCCACTACATTTGCCTTACCTGGAAGATTCAAGTTGGATATATTGTAGTCCTTTACCAACTCTATCCATCTGTAATGGTGAGCATTAAGCTCTCGTTGGGTCATAAAATGCTGAAAACTACGATAATCATTGAAAATCTAAAAATACACACCATACAAGTAATGCCTCCAAATCTTGTGTGCAAAAACTATCGCTGCCAACTCCAAATCATGAGTGGGGTAGTTTCGCTCATGCACCTTATGCTGTCTAGAAGCATAAGCAATGACACAACCCTACTGCATCAAAACATATCCAAGACCAACACCAGATGCATCACAAAACAATGTAAATTTTCTCCCTCAACTGGAAGAGCTAACACTGGGGCTGAAGTGACACAATCCTTGAGCTTTCCAAAGCTTAACTCTTACTCCAAGAACCATCAAAAAGGAACTTTCTTCCGATTCAATCTATTCATAGGGGATGATATGGTAGCAAAGTTCTTAACAAAGTACCTATAATATCCTGCCAAACCAATGAAACTGTGAACCTTAGTCGGAGAGGTAGACTTAGCCCAATCACGAATCGCTGAAATCTTAGTTGGATCTACCATAATACCCCCTTATATACCACGTGTCTAAGAAATGACACTAACTCAAGCCAAAACTTGGACTTGGAGAACTTGGCAAACAACACATTCTCTCGCAAGACCTGGAGCACAATTCTCAAGTGTTGCACATGCTCCTCACTATTCCTCTAGTACATAAGAATAACATCAATGAACACAATAAAAAAAGAGTCTAGTTAGGGTCTGAACACACGATTCATCAAATCCTTAAATATGTCTGGGGCATTAGTCAGCCCAAAATACATTACCATGAACTCATAGTGACTATAACGGGTCCTAAAGGCCATCTTCTAGATATTCTCAGCCCGAATCCTCAACTGGTGATAATCCAACCTCAAATCTATCTTATAAAATATAGTTGTTCCCTAAAGCTGGTCGAATAAATTATTAATACGAGTCATAGGACAATGGTTCTTTACAGTCACCTTGTTAAGCTATCTATAATCAATAAACATGCCATCAAATCATCTTTTTTTATTAAAACAAAAATAGGGGCTCCCCACGGGGACACACCCGATCTAATGAAAACCTTACCAAGAAGATCTTGGAGCTGGGAGTTTAACTCTTTAAGCTCAACAGGAGCCATACGGTAAGGGTGCCATTGAAATAGCTCGGGTGCCAAACTCAAGGTCAATAGCAAACTTAATCTCACGGTTAGAGGGGATACCAGGAAGATCGGGATGAAACACATTAGGAAACTCACACACAATAGGGATAGAGTCAAGAATCTGATTCTCTACAGGGGGATCACATACATGAGAAATACCACCCCTAAATTAGGAACAACTATGGCTCCCACCAAATCTTCCCTAAAACTTGGGCGTCTTATAGTGGCCCTCATGCTGCATGTCCTCCATCACTCTAGCATGATCAAAAACCTCAGCAAAAGTCCTACCCACGGCAACCAAAATCCGAGTAGTAATCCGAATATGAAGTTGTAATCCTCTCACAAACCACCGAACTCTCTCCGACTCTATTTCCAAGATAGAAGTTGCATGCTAAGCCAACTCATGGAAATAACCCTCAAACTTAGCGAGTGTCATAGAACCCTACTCCAATCGAGGGAACTGATCTCTCAAACGATCTCTGAGGCTTTACGGCATACACTTCTCTAAGAATATCTTAGAGAAATGAGCCCAAGAGAGAGGGGGAAAGATCCAACTATCCTAGAACTTACAAAACCCTTCCACCAGTGACGAGCAGATAAGTCCAATTGAAATATGGTGTAATCCATACCACGGTGTCAACAAGGCCTAACCCACGAAGCCTATTCTCACTAGCAGTTAGAAACTCAAACGCATTCTCTCTACACTACTAAAAATATAGAAAAACCAACCTTAAAAAATCGACCACAAATCCGACCACATATGGTCAAAAAAATCTGACCACATATGGTTAGTTTTTTATCATTTTTTTAAAAAATAATTATTTTTAAAAAAGTGACCACATATGGTCACTTTTATATTTTATAATTTTAAAATAATTATTTCAATAATGTTTATATTAATTATTATTTATTTTACAAATAAAAAAAAATAGATCACTTATGGTTGGTTTTTAATTTATAAAAAAATAAAAGAAAATATTTTTATAAAACCAACAACAAGTGGTCCGTTTTGGTGTTAAAAAATATTTAAAAAAATTATTTAGGAAACCGACCACTTGTGGTCAGTTTTTATTAGAAAATAATTATATTTATAATCTAATATATTATTTTTTGAAATTACATTAATTACACGTAGTACATAACCAATATAATAACAATAAAAATTAATCAATCTTAGATTTTAAAAAAAACTTATACTAAAAAATATATCAAATAAAATAAATAAATTACGTTAAATATAATCTTTATCCTTTACTTATGTTTCAATATATAAAATAAATATTTTCCTTTATATATACGTTAAATGACGTTAAACATGCATAATATTTGTATAATGAATATGTGTGTGTGTATTTATATATATATCATACCATTAAAATAATGATATTATGCTACTATTGCAGTCATAATAATGTAATATATAACTGATAATTCATCAGAATATAATGAATGTGTTCTACTAAGAGGTAATATACTTATGGATGTGATGTATATAGTATGCATTCAGGAGTTCATATATATAAATATTTATATTTATGTATATATATATATGATGTAGTGATCGATTGATGAACGATGTAGCCAAAACCTAGTAGAATCTATCTAAACATATTGAATACCTTGATTTGAAACTATAGAATTAATAATATATTGTTCGTTGAAGTTATATTAATGTAAGCTAATCAAATTAATTGATAACTACTCATCAGAGTATGTATATGAAATACGTCGCGTTATATTATTGGATAATATACTCGTGTACGTATGTGATGTATATAGTATGTATTTAGAACTTGATATAGTCGATAGTATGTATATGTGTGTGTATGTATATATATATATATATATATATAGTATATATATATTATATAGTAAAGGTATATTAATGACATAAGATAAACTAACTGATAATTCATCTGAGTCTATGTGAAATACGTTGTATATTATTATGGGATAGTAAAATTGTGTATGTGATGTATATAGTACGTATTTGAAAGTTGATAGACAATTGAATATATGTATATACACCTATATCTCATGTAGTGACGTATACAGTAATCAAAAGCTAGATAACTGAATCTATATATCAAAATATTTTGAATAACACATTGATATCATAATTTTGAGGAAATAGATATACTATTTTGTATCAATGTAGACACGTGTATGTTGTTGAAGTTGTAATAATGTAAGATAATTAATCAATAATTTATCTTATTAATACGCTATATTATGAGGTATATATATAACATCATATTTAAGACCTAATTCACCATAAATTTATCGTAATTTGTAAAATTCATTGATATTATTATACGATTGAGAAAATATACTACTCGTGTTAATATGATGATCAAAATAACTAATTATCTGATTTATATATATACACATTGCATTAAACTATTTGGATGTTGTTATAAAAATTAATTTTTAATAAATATTGTATTTATCGTATTTAAAAGCTAATTAACCAAAAATTCATCCTAATTTGCAAAATGCATTGATATTATTATACGATTGAGGAAATATACTACTTGTGTTAATATGATGATAAAATAACTAATTATATGATTTAACTTTTTTTAAAAAAAATTGACCACATGTGATCATTTTTCGATAGTAACTTTTTTAAAAGTAAATCGAACACTTACATTTTATTTTGTCAATAATTTTGTAAAACGGCCACATGTGGTCGATTTTTAAAATGATTTCAAAAAACCGACCACATGTGGTCGATTTTTAAACTATTTCCAGAAAGTTGACCACATGTGTTCGGTATTTCTGGTATTTTTTAATTACCAACCACATGTGGTCTGTTTTCTATAATTTAATTAAAAATAATTTATTAAATAAATTACTTCCTACCCTACCCCACCCCACCCGACCTGAACCAACAAAATAAACACAATTCCTAAAATTTAATCGTACCCAATTACTAAATTCTAAAAGAAACACACAAACGTCGTAACACATACACTGTCGAGCTTCCACCGTCACCACCGACCGACTGCGCCGACCAGACTACCACCACCGGCCTGCCAAGCTTCCACCGCCGACTGTCATTGGTATTATTTAGGAAGTAAATTCTTTTGTTGAGTTTTCAAGAAGTGTTGAAATAATAGTTTAAAATGATTGTTCTTTTAATTATATTCATTGAATAAATTATATAAGTTCAAGCTTCAATTTTCCTCAGGAAGAAAAGAAAAAGAACAACTTTGTTCTTTGAATGGGAGGAATACTTTGAAAATTCATGGCATAGTCAAAATTAGTGTACAATGTCCAAGTTTTCTAGGAAAAGGACTGATAAACACTTTTTCCAAAAATAACTAGGACATGAAACTATACTATTTAGAGAACTTTTCAATGTTAGAAGGATAAGAAGTTAACATTCCTTGTTCTTGCAAGTAAATTAGGGTTTACTTTTCTTGAAACTCTATTATAATTTTAGTATTTTGGTGGTTTTTATATGTCCAAGGTTTTTCTTATTTTACCCCATGGTCAAGATATTTTTCTTCAAGTTTTCTAATGGGTTTCTTGTAATTTGATATTACTATTTGACAGAATCCGAATTCGGAAAAAGTATTACTTTCCTATTTTTCGGTGACCTCTTATCTCTTTCTCTTTAATTTAGGCCAAGCTAAGGTAAGTTGATTTCTCTCTATTTTCTTATAATGAAGTCTTTAAATGTAGTTTAGTTTGGGATTATTCGCTCTAGAAGGCTTTGAAAGCTATAAAAATTTTATGATGATTATAGGGTGTAAGAGGGAAATGCGGTGCATCTACCTATTTGCTTTGTTACACTTGTTCAATTGTTTGACTTATACTATAAATGAATATCCTACTTGAAAGTGATTAAGTGTATTTACTTGAAGGTGAACTTTTATTTTGAATTTTATTGAAGCAAAGGTACTTGAAATGTGAACTTTTTATTTTAAATTTTTCTATGCGTGATAAATTGATTAAGTGTAGGTAGTTGAAAGATAAATTTTTGTTTTGAATGTGGTTTACTTTGGTAGCATGTGAGGTGACTTAGTCACTTGATATTGATTAAGTGTAGGTAGTTGAAAGGTGAATTTTTGTTTTGAATATGGTTTAGTTTGGCAGCATGGGAGGTGACATAGTCGATTAAGTGTAGGTAGTTGAAAGGTGAATTTTTGTTTTGAATGTGGTTTAGTTTGGTAGCATGTGAAGTGACTTAGTCACTTGAAATTGAATAAGTGTAGGTAGTTAAAAGATGATTTTTTTTTTTGAATGTGATCTAGTTTGGTAGTATGTTAGCTGACTTAGTCACTTGAAATTGATTAAGTGTAGGTAGTTGAAAGGTGAATTTTTGTTTTGAATATGGTTTCATTTGGTAGCATGAGAGGTGACTTAGTCACTTTAAATTGATTAAGTATAAGTAGTTGAAAGGTGAATTTTTTTTTTGGGAATGTGGTTTAGTATGGTTGCATGTGAGGTGACCCAGTCACTTGAAATTGATTAAGTTTAGGTAGTTGAAAGGTGAATTTTTGTTTTGAATGTGGTTTAGTTTGGTTCCATGTGAGGTGACTTAGTCACTTGAAATTGATTAAGTGTAACTACTTGAAAGGTGAATTTTTTTTTGAATATGGTTTTATTTGGTAGTATGTAAGGTGACTTAGTGACTTGAAATTGATTAAGTGTAGGTACTTGAATTTTGAATTTTTATTTTGAATGTGGTTTAGTTTGGTAAAATATGAGGTGACTTCGTCACTTGAAATTCATTAAGTGTAGGTAGTTGAAATGTGACTTTTTAATTTTGAATTTAGGTACTTGAAATGTGAACTTTTGTTACTTGAACTAATTACTTGAATCTGATTGACTGTGTAGATGGAGCCTGATTATAGCTGGATATATCAACGAAATAATGATAATATAATGGGTCTTAGGTTGGAATTTGTTGAAGATGTCAGATGATTTGTTGAACATGATAAGACACTTGATGATTGGTCATGTTTTCAGGCTATTCGTTGTCCTACTAGATGTGATGGTATAAATCTTTTAAAAGAAGAATTTGTGAAGGAACATCTTTATAGACAAGGGTTTCATGAGGACTTTTTAAGATTGCGTACTATTCATGATGATGTTGAGAAAAATAACTTTGTTGTTGGTGAAAGTAGTAGGTCTACATGACATAATGAATATCAAGATACTAAGATGACAGAAATGGTGCATGATGCTTTTGGGATGCAACACGGGTGCGACTTTAGGAAAAATGTCAAAAAATTTCCTAATAGAGAAGCGGGTTGTTTTTATGAACAACTGCATGCTGCTAGTCATCCTTTGTTTGACGGGTGTTCGGATTCTCATTTGCCTATTGCTGTTAGATTATTAATTATTAAATCGAATTAGAATATTGCTGAAGGAGAAATGAGCTCAATGATAGACATTATTAAAGAGTTAGTTGACCCTGCCTTAAAGGTTCTTTATTTTTTCTATAAGGCAAAAAGATTGGTGTCAAATTAGGTCTCTCTTTGGTTAGAATTGATTGTTGTGAAAATGGTTGCATGTTATACTTTAAAGAAGATTCTAACCTAGAGTCCTGTAAGTTTTGTCAGCACCCTCGATATAAGCGTGGTTGTAGTGGAAATAAAATTGTTATTAAGGTGATGCATTATTTACCTCTAATACCAAGATTGAAGAAGTTGTATTCTTCAAATATCTCAGCTCCTCATATGAGATGGCATAGTGAAAATAGAAGGCTCACTGGTGGTATGTGTCATCCATCTAATGGAGAGGCTTGGAAGTATTTTTAGGCAACTTATTCAGATTTTGCAGCTGAGCCATAAAATATTGTAACGCCCCGGAAAATGGGTCACGGAGTGTCACACGGTGATTGAGGCTACGAATAGCCCCAAGCTAACCCTTTGAGCCATTTTTATTCAGTTCAACACAAATCAATGGGGTTTCCATAAATAACGCTCAAATATCAACAGAGTAGTCATCATCCAAGAATAAAAGAATTTCATAAAGATAACAAAATACGACTTATTAGTCAACTCCCAACATCTATACTAGTCTGATAAGACTCTAAGAAAATCAATAAAACCAGCGAGCCATTGAGACATGCCCCAACTGAATCATACTCAGTTATCAAATATAAATAATTTCGTGAAACCAACATTAGACATCACGTCCTCAGAACATGAGGACTGACCACAACAGAGAATGTAGAACAGCGTGCCCGAAGAATCACTGTTGAACCTGGAACTGAGCACCTGAACCTACATTTCGAGAAAATACAGCCCACATCCGAAAGGGTGGGTTAGTACCATGGAAAGGAACCGAGTATATGGGGGTTTATGTAGTTGTATAAACATCATCATCATAAATATTTATAAGAAATATACAGGATGTATGAAAGACTCACATAGCCCGAAGAAAATCATCATAATCATGAGAGGATGAAATAAGTACAATAACACATGTGAGTCATTATATAATTTGTCAATCACTTTCAGTTCATCAAGAATATCAATTCTCATAATGCAAATATCATTTAAATCTTTCGAAAGAATAACTTTCACAATTCCACTTTCAAATCACTTCACCATTCACCATAGACACAAGGAAACACACACACATTGGGAGATCATATAACTGACATAAACCATGTGAGCTACATAGAGTCCAACGTACAACCCACGTTGGGGAGAGCCGTCCTATCCTTTCCATAGGAGTAGGACTATCGATATCAAATCCACACAAACTAGTGATCACTATATAAATCATCCTCAGGCTCACTCCTATGGGGGCACATAGTTCTAGGGAAGTAAGGTCGCTTTATACCTCCCACTCGGTGCTAAAGATTTCTCCCAAATCAATTTTAGTAATATATGAATATACATCGGGAGCCATCATGCTTCCCATCTATCAAAATCAACCATGTTGTGGATTTCTTTCATACTCGAGTTCAAAACAACTCCATTAAAACCAAAAGGTCAAATCATTCAAAATATCTCAAATATTCAACATCAACATGCTTATAACACATACTTTCTCAAAACAAAAACACAATTTCCAATAGGAATTCACAACCCAAATATCAAAATCATGATAAATATCGTTCAAGATTCATGCTTTATATCTCCACACATGTAAATTCATCTTTCAAAATCATAAACACCAAGATTTCATAATAATCATCATAAGATATGGGTTCATGCTTCAAATTCGTAAAAATCAAATAAAAATCATGCCTTTGTAAAGAAAATTACTTTTGGGCATAAGAACGAAAGAGAGCTCTTGTTGAAAAACTCCACATACCTTGAATGATAAAATTTAGATCGATAGTCATTTTTGAGATGTTAATCGTGCCTTTGAGTGATGGTTCTTGGAGTTCTTAAACTAGGAACTTCGAATCCTGAATAAATTTGCAGAATTAATTGTGAACTTTGGAGGTTCTTAAAGTTGGATATAGGAGCTTAGAGTTTTTTTTTTGAGGGAATTTGATGAAATATAACATATAAAGCTTCTAACAGGCTTTAGTATAGGGTTTAGACGGATTTTAGGTGAGGGTGCATGACCAAAACGCCCCTAAAAACAAAAAAAAATCTCGAATCTATCCTTTGGTGGACTGTTTTGATAGTTTGAAGTAGATCAACCATAACGTTTTACTCCGATATCCAAATTGGATAAAACCAATTTCATTAGAAAGAGGACTCTCATATATTTCTATTGATATATAGTATCTCACCCAGATCATTGTGTACGAGAAGTTAAGATCGTTTGAAGTTGACCCAAAAATTTGATTTTGATAGGCTAAAGTAGATTGACCATAACTTTTTGCTCCGATAGACAAACTGGATAAAACCAATTTCATTGGAAAGAGGACTCACAGAGCTTTCGGTTGATATATAGTAAATTACCTAGATCATTATGTACAAGGATTTATGATCGTTTAAAGTTGGAGCAAAAATACGTTAGGCCTCAGTACTTTTTCCTGCACGTTTTACTGTTCACTACTATTCACGGTTCGATCGGAATGTTCATAACTCGTTGCTCGGGTATCCATTTTGGATGATCCACATATCGTTGGAAATCTTATTCGATACTATACCCAATGATGGGTCATAATCTATGACATTCCACACAGAAAATTTATAATTCATTCTAGAAGATAGAACCCAACACGTTTACGCATAAAATTTCAACGAAAAATCCTCGGGGTATTACATCATCCGTCCCTTGGAAAAATTCATCCTCGAATGATGCTAGACATGCCAAGATTAGATAGGGAATAGAGAATACAGCTGAAACCATTCATTAGACTCATCACCACATCGTTTCTCACTCCGAATGCAACATAGAATGCATAAATTCAAGAAACTACAGCTGAACACATAATAAATGACAGCTGAACTGTTGCAACTTTTATCAAAAGTGCATGATTTAGGAAAGAACGGTACCTTTGGCTTGATCGGAGTTCGCGGAAAATAGGTGCGGGTACTTGGATCGCATATCCGCCTCAGCTTCCCAAGTTGCACCCTCAAAAGATGGGTTTCGCCACAACACCTTGACCAAGGGAACTTCTTTGTTCCTTAGTCTTCGGATACTAAAATCAAGAATCTCAATAGAAATCTCATCAAAAGAAAGATTTTATTGAATGTCAGCACTCACAGAGGAATCCACTACCACAACATCCCTAATATGCTTTCTAAGCATGGAGACATGGAATATTGGATGAACAGAGGACAACTCGGAAGGCAACTCGACTTCATAAGCTACCTTACCAACACGTCTAAGAATTTTGTAAGGACCAACATAACGGGGACTAAGCTTCCCCTTCTTTCCAAATCTCTTCACCCCCCTCATGGGTGAAATTTTCAGATACCCTAGGTCACCAACTTCAAACTCAAGGTCTCTCCTTCTAACATCTGCATATGACTTCTGATGACTCTGTGTAGTTTTCAATCTTTCCCTAATCAACTTAACTTTTTTCATAGCCTTAAATACCGAATCAGGACCACTCACAGCCGTTTCACCCACCTCAAACCAAACTATGGGTGATCTACACTTCCTCCCATATAAGGCTTCAAACAGAGCCATTCCAATACTAGAGTGGAAACTGTTATTGTAAGCAAACTCTATCAACGGTAAGTGATCATCCCAACTTCCCTTAAAGTCAAGTGCACAAGCTCTCAACATATCCTCTAAGGTATGGATGGTCCGCTCAGCCTGACCATCGGTCTGCGGATTAAAAGCAGAACTCAAAAGCACTTAGGTACCAAGACCCTTCTGAAAAGCTTTCCAAAATTGCTAAGTGAATTGAGTAACCCTATCCGAAATGATAGACAAGGGAACTCCATGCAGTCTGACTGGCTCTAGAATATATAATCTAGCGTAATCCTCAGCAGTATATGAAGTATGAACAGGCAAGAAATGAGCAGACTTAGTCAACCTATCAGCCACAACCCAAATAGAATCATGATGGTGTCGGAAAGGAGGTAAACCAATCACGAAGTCTATATTTATCTCTTCCCACTTCCAAGTGGGAATACTAAACTCTTGCATCATACCACCAAGTCTTTGGTGTTCAACCTTAACCTGTTGGCATGTTGTACACTTAGCTACAAATGCTGCTATATCTTTCTTCATGCCACTCCACCAATAGATTTCCCGCAAGTCTCGGTATATCTTAGTGGCACCACGATGAATAGAATATCGTGCCCCGTGCGCTTCAGCCATAATCCCCTTTCTCAGATCATCAACATTTAGGACACACAATCTACCCTGCAATCTCAACACACCATCTCCCCCTTGGGAGAAAACCTCTACTTTTTGGTCCTTGACTGACTCCTTCAGTCTGACCAAACTAGCAT